>NC_057806.1:208479167-208779167 GCF_018294505.1 Triticum aestivum
TTGAATGTGGCCGAGAGCTGGCTTGATGAAACACCTCGCTTCCTACTTCTTTTTTTGTAGGGTACCTCGCTTCCTAGTGACCAGTGTCTTGGCTGATCGCCCTAAGAATGATTATATATGAATAAAGCTCTCTCATTTATCCACAAAAAATAGTAAGCCATATTAACCGGAAAGGAGGGAGTATGGACTAGCACTACTTGTTGGTGTGTCCCGTCAACTCGCATAACGAGGAGAAGCTTGCAGGACAAGGTGAAGCTCGCTTAC
Source organism: Triticum aestivum (assembly GCF_018294505.1). Classification (NCBI taxonomy): domain Eukaryota; kingdom Viridiplantae; phylum Streptophyta; class Magnoliopsida; order Poales; family Poaceae; genus Triticum; species Triticum aestivum. The sequence goes on from NC_057806.1 coordinate 208,479,432, forward strand.
GCCTTTTGACTAATGCAACGTACCCTCGCCCAGGTGGTGGACATGCATTAGTTCATTCGATGTCAGATTGCTAGAGGCATACACTATAGTACCGAACATGCGGAGTACCATCATTGTTCGACTTCACGAAGAGGCGAAGAGCCAAGTGCAAGGTTTAGTACTACAAGTAGTACTACTACTAGAACCGCATGGTGGAGCCTCTGTACTCTTATTTTTCTTAATCTTTGATAAAGTACACATTTGTTTCGGAGAAGGGTGGAAAATGGCAGCCCAACATGTAATGATGATATCGATCAACCATGCTCGAATATATCTTAGCCTCCGTGCGAGCCCGTCTGTGTGTTCTCGCTCCTGGTCTCTCTCAAGGAATGGCGGGTTGGCCATTTTGCCATCAATTGAGATCGGTTTGCTCACACTCCGGTCCCACATGTCAGTGATATGCCAAGGGGAGGTGCGTTGACCGACTGGCCATACACGTACTTGGTTTTGCAGCTTCATACTACTCAACCCTCCGTCACAGTTTATAGGGCGCGCTTCATTATGATGCATTTCTCTCAATGCATTTCCACCACCAGAGAGACTTTAGACCCGTTTGGTTTAATGCTCAATTAATTAGGGCATGGTAACCACAATTTTCTCTCGATGTAGTACTACGGAGTGGAGTAAGTGCATGCATGTGTCTACCTGGGGTGGAAGCACTTCATGCATGTGTGTACGCATTATTTCCTCTAGTAATAGACGCCGTACTATAACTACCAATGCTATTTTTCAGGCCGATCGCTAGTCGCTTCGGTCCCAGAGATTTTCTCTTTTTTTGAAGCGTGCTCTATAAATAGTGACGAATCGAGTAGTATGAGCGGATTCAAAGAAGAGTGTATTGATGGTTGCTTCTTTCGAGCAACTTACAGTGGGAAAGGTGGGGCTTATGATTTGACTGCTCATTACTCACTATTAATGCGGCGCAATGACCGGACTGAGTCTCCCATGCGGCTGTGCACTACCCCCTCGGTTCTTAAATATACACCGGAGTATTTGTCTTTCTAGAGATTTCAACGAGTGACTACTCAAATATTTGTCTTTTTAGAGATTCAAATGGACTATTACATACGGATGTATATAGACATATTTTAGAGTGTAGATTCACTCATTTGCTCCGTATGTAGTCACTTGTTGAAATCTCTAGAAAGACAAATATTTAGGAACTGAGGGGTTACACATACGAAGCAAAAATGAGTGAATCTACACTCTAAAATATGCCCATTTGAAATTTGTAAAAAGATAAACATTGTTGATGACAGTTGTGACGACAAAAAAGAAGCATATTCCTTGTCCTAAGGGAAGATAACAACATGGTTGTGTTTATCTAAAACGGTGTGAGGACGAGATTGCAACATGGAAAGTACGCCAGACGAGCTACGTTTTGTGCAAAGAACTATGGAAGATCCACATGCAGCGACGTGGGAAGACGGGCAGTGGAGAAAGGGCGGAGGGGATACTTGGAGGTTGTTGGGATGTAACTAGGTGAGCAGCGGCGGGCGGAATCTGCCCATACTGCGACAGCGAGTAGGTGGCGTAGGCCCTACCATGCCGTATCTTAGTCAGAGAGAATGACATGTACCGTAGATCGGGACGTGCTGCCTCGGCGCCGTTGAACGGAGAAATGATGCATGTCCTCCCTTTCCGACGGCGGACGGGATGCGGCCGGATCAGTGACCAACGGTGAGAGAGAGAGAGGCCACCGCAGCCTTGTGTGAGATACTCTGAAGAGAGACAAACCAGGCAGGGAGGCTCCATTGTATATAGTGGAGCAGACTACCTTTTTCTCCATAAAAATCGTTTTATATTCTGTGTATGTGCCATTCAGCGATATAACTTTATTTAAAAATAACGCGCCAATGCATCAAGTCGAACTTTGTTTCGTGCGCATGTGGTACATGACCTCCATAGGTAAACAACCGCTACACGCGTTCAAATTAGCACGTGGGATGCCATTTCGTACAGAAATGAGCTCCACTGTGTACCCGCGCGGGTGTGGCTGGGCACGAAGCGTGAGTACGTGTGCACGATGCACCTATTCTCTTCTTGTATACGTACACCACCTATGTGGGGTTGTGTGAGAGAGATACAAACGTAGAGAGATATAGTGTGTGGGGTCGTGAGAGTTTTTTAGGGGAGGAGGGGGTCAATCAAAAAATGTAACATATGCAATGTGTGTGAAATAGAGTCCTGGATATATCATATTATATAGAGTGGGCGATCCACGAGAAGAGAGTGGAGGTATCATCGACTTGAGGTGTCCATAGAATCGAAGAGAGGGATGATGTGTGTGTGTGCGCGCGCGCAGTCGATAACGAGTGCCATCGAATTTGTGTGTGCCCACGTCAAAGATATAGAGTGGCTGGCCTACTAGAGTGGCATGGATACCTACCTACAGCACTCGACTATCGGTGTGTGATGGGGGGGGAGGGAGGCCTAATTAACTATAGAGGTACAATGGTTGATATATGTGTGGAGGAGGAGAGAGGCCCACCTCATGTTGTATTAAGGGAGATCGATCTACCTCATGTATTAAGGGAGATCGATTGGCATCCATGCATATGTGTAGGAGAGGAATAAGGTTGGGAGAGAGATGGAGCTAGAGTGTTGGAGGGGGTGGTAGTGGAATTGCTTCTAACAAATGGTGGGATAGGCTTGCTAGACAACCGAAGGGCATGCCTGCAATATAAATAAGAGAGGGGATGACTGCCTGTCTGTGCACGTGCGTGTGAGAGATGGGTCAGGAGGCATGCATGAATGATGAGGAGGGAAAGATATGGCTGTGGTAAGCAGACATAACTACATAGGAAGATCAGTCGTCCTTTGTCAGAGAAAGGAGAGACATAACTTGTGAGGTACGTCGATCGATGGGGGGGGTAGTTAAAGTCGACCTAGGTATTTGTTGGGAGATCGATCGGTATACATGCATGTGTGTGTTAGAAGCAAATATGAGATCGATGAAAAGAGTGGTGGGAGTGAGGCATGGATCAGTAGACATGCATGCATGTATCCCAAGAGTGTGCGATTATGAGATCGATGAAAGGAGTGGTGGGAGTGAGGCATGGTCGGTGATAAGAGAAGAGGGGAAGCTTGTGTTTGTGCTAGGCACACCTGGCTAGAGAGGCATATCGATTGATGTGTGCCGTAAAGAAGGAGCTGGGGGGCCTACACACACCGTGGGTGAACGACCTAAAGTGAAAAGATGAATTTGCGCGATGGAGCTAGAGAATGCTGAGGGAGGGTGAGAGGGATGCGGGCGTCTGCATGCACGAGAGAAAGTTAGCGCTAGCTAGCTACAAAGATAAGAGGATTGTGTGGGTGTAAAAGATGAATAGAGATCATACTTCATTATAAAAAGCGAATTCAGATATTTGAAGAATTTATCATAGTGTTTTAAACCGACGCATGTGTGAATATATATAACGGTGATACACATGGTGTGGTTATGAACATGTTATACTACATATAATATATTTTATCTCTACTCTTATAAAAAACGGAGTTGTTGATGATGGTGCCATCCTGCAATATAGGCCGTCCGATTTATATCTGACGGATAGGAAGGAAACTATGGCAATTTTGAAAAAAGATACCCACACCCCTCTCCATATTTGCAAATTAGGCCTCCCCTTGATCATGTTGATGTTCTGTGGAACGCATGGGCATCTTGCTAGTACTACGTATAACATATAGAACATTGATCATAATTTGGGCTAATGTGTGGCTTTTGCAGCTCAGGTCTAAATACTTGTCATAATGTAGGGGGCGGGGCACTATACTATGTGTGATAAACACGGTGTACACGTATGGAACATGGTTTAGATTATGAATATATAGTTAGTACATCAAATGTACTATTATTTGGAATCAACATCAAGTGTATTCAAAAAATAGAATTCGAGTTCATGTAGTACACATAGTTCATATCTATCTCTATAGTAATCATGTGGTGTGTTATTAAGGTAATACACGAATGATGGTTGAAGTTGGCAACAATCATGATTGTAGATTCTTATTGAAATAGAGAAACGAATTCAAATTCAGTTCGAATTGCAGCGGTAGTATAGACATTTGGAATGCACTAAAATGTTGGTATGAGTAGGTTACATGCATTATACAGCAAGCGAAAAAATTTAATTGGACATAACATGGATTCATAATACCGAATACCATTTAATTGCACTAAATTGTTGGTATGAGTAGCTTTAAATAGCATTTTTATAGTAAAACGGGGCAAGACTCTCTCTTTGTGTGGTGTGAATAGTTTTATTTTTAGTTTTCTTTTTGGCTGAGGGAAGTGCGAATTGATTTGGTACGTACAAGTACAATATTACACGTTAGGCTTGTCCCTAAAATTCAACCCGCGCCTTGTTATATCCCGAAAATTCATATATCATGCTCCCAAAACTGGCGCCTTCACAACCCGCACCTTGCGATCCCGAAATTACAACGTGCCCGAAAACTCCCTCCAGCTGCCAAATCCCGACACGCGAAATCCCCCTTATAACCCTGAGCTGAAAGGGCCGCTAGTTCAAATCGGTGGGGGGTAATTTTGTAACACACCCTATATTTTGGACAAGCGCGTCCCTAAGTCATGGTTCACCCCCTCCCATCGCCTCCTTTTCGCCATTCGAAATCCCAGGCCACCATAACCTCTCCGCTCCAGCCGCGAAACCCCACCCTCGTTCGTCCACCACCTCACCGCTTCCCAGCCGGAGCCTCTTCCCCGACGACGTCGTCCACCGCAACAGCTCAACGTCCCTCATCCACCTCCCCGGATGAGGATCCATCGTCCATCTCGTCGTCCCGCCGGCTCAGCCGCCTCATCCTCCACCTCCAAGGAGCTGCTCCGACAATTGCCTCATCTATCGCGGCTGCTCCATCCCCACAGCGCCGCCTTAACCAGCTCCACGTGAACCGCATCATCCTCATCGACTTCTCGGACGAAGCCGAGGCATACTCGGTGCCACCAAAGAGGTTGTACACTCATCGCATCGCATATTCTCCTTAGCTCGACCTCCCGGCGCCGACGGTGCTCCATCCCGCACCCCCATGGAGCGGCTACCTTGAAGCCGGTGCCGCGGGCGACATCTCCACGGCGGCTCTCCCCCAGTGCGAGGCCCCTTCGGTGGTGGCGTCCATTCCAGCCGGATCTGCTGCTACTGCTCCGGCTCTCGCTCAATCGCCCAGCTGCTGCTCCGGCTCTCGCTCGCTCACTCGCGCTGCTGCTGCTGCTCTCCCCCTCGCTCGTGCTGTTGCTCTGCTCCAATTTAGCTACACTTCAATCGATTGAATCGACTTTTGGGTCAGTCGATTTTTAGGGGGTGGGGGGTCTCGCTGGAGTTAAGGAAGAACCACCCGCAGCGGGGACGGGGGCTCGCCGGAGAGGTACCCCACTATCTATCTTAGGATTCAGGGTGGGGGGGCTATAGGGCTGGCCGGGGCGGCGGCGGACCGGCGATGGGGAGTTGTTTCGGGGCGGCGAGGCGATGCTGGGTCCGGCGGTTCGGCCGGTGGTGGCTGGCGGCTCAGGGAGGTGCAGGTTGAAGATGAACTGCAGGCCCTCCCTAAACTACAAGTCAAGTGCCTCTCTGCTACCATTGCATTCAATTTTGACAGTAACATTCAAATTCCACAGTAAATTTCAGTTTGGACAGTTAAGTTCATAGTCAACAGTTTTTACCTCATCTGTTGTAGTCAGGTGGTTTTTGGTGATGTAAATGTTACATCTATTTTACATCATCTATTGGAGATGCTATTAGAATCCCACTTGAGATTGACGATGTTTGTCCTGTGCTGCTTCAACCTTGACGTCTTACGGCTCACTGGGGCTGCTCCAACGACAGAACGATCCATCACAACAAAACAGTGCCCTGACGCCGTCTACAGATTCCTCAGATCTTCCTCCACACCTCGGACAGCCACCTCTGCCTCAACTGCTTTAGCGACCAACCCAATGATTATGAGGTCGACACGGCCATGGCAGAGAGATTGTACACTTGTTGCATCACTTCTTACTATACATTCATGTCGATCCATTAGGGCTATTTTGGTTCGACAAAAAAACATAGCAATAGGGAATTTTCCAATGGCACTCTACTATTCAATTATTCATGCATTTTGTTGAAAGGAATGAAGCAAAACATCCACCTGGACCTACTTTTCAAAATCCTATGCATGAAAACAAGACCAAGTGCATTAGTGGCAGAATAACATTCTAACTGTACACGCTTTCATATGGTTTAACTTTGTTTTGGCAATGTTCCTTTTCATTCCTCTGCTCTTCCAATTCCTGTAAACCAAACACCCAAGTTGACAGAAATCCTGTGTTTACAAATGCTCTGTTTACCATGTGCATTCCTATCCTATTCCGGTGTTTTTCCTATCCCTGCGTTTTTAGAATCATGCAAGCCAAATGAGCCCTTACAGAATTACTTCAGTTACAGGTAGGTGTCGAAGGGAACTTTGTGTGGTTTGTCCTGCTCCTGCCGCGACGTCGTCCACCTCACCTGAGGTGCTCCATCGACAGAAACATCCACCAAACCAGACATCACGACTCCTGACCGTCTTTCGCCGCCTCAGATCTCCTTCCCTGCCGCCGGCACCCACCGCAACGGCATCACCATCATCGACTCAGCAGATGAACCTGAGGAGTACACGGGTCCACAAGAGAGGTCGCACTCTTTTGATTCTGCTTATGTTATGCATTGCTTAAAATTACCTGCTACTTTATCGTCCTGTTCACCTCTTGGACTCCAAGTCAGGTCCAAATTAATGTTCAAACTTGAGTTCTAAATTAGTTGTGGGGCACATATCGAGGAAGCAATGAATAGTATCTCTGTCTAATATCTGGTTCACCTAGGGTATGCCTATGTTGTTCATCTTGGGTGGGAAACAAATAGTAAAGCAATCATCATCTGTCTTTTTATTAAATTAAAGCAATCATCAGCCTGCTATCATTATTTTTGGATCCATCCACTGGTTGTTACCATCACTCTAAATTTCTGCATGCTCTCCTTACATAATCTCACCATATTTTTTCGTATGCATGTCAGATATTGTACACAGTCATGCTGAACATGTAGAGAAAAAGAGAAGAGTTTTGCACGGCAATACAATGTCATGCAGACATCGCTCCATGGTGGGTTCAATGGCAAACCCTCCCCACCCCTCTCCAGATTGTAATCCAGAGGAAGATATCTGTTCTGAGGCGGATTCAGACGCCGCTGACCACTCCTATTTACCCCCAAGGTGTTTGCTCTACCTTGGCATGATGATGTTAGTCATATCATGCATATGTTGCCTTGCAGTGCCTACTTTTGACATCATATATGTCATCTTCTTAGTTTAGACATGTTCTGCAATGCCACCTGTTTAGTTTCTATATCATATATGGGAATTGTGCAGTCTCATGTCTTTTAGCCAGCCATAATATACGTGAAATGTGCAATGCCATCCTGTTTAACCAGGCATCATATATTTGAATGATATCTTGCCCATCCTTTTCTTCATTACATTTCCATTTGTCGACAATGTTTGTACATTAAACTACTCTTCCTGTGAATCAGCCATTTGGGTGGGAGATTGAAAAATCTGGAGTGAAAACAAGGCCTTCAGAGCAGACAGTGCTACCTGTCGAAGCAGATCTCTTGTTGGGTCCCGATAGCTCCTCAGAGATGGATTCAGAGACAGATGACCAGTCCTATTCCCCCACCGAGGTGTATGCTCTAACTTGGCACGGTTATACTGCTCATATCATGCATATGGTGTCTTGCATTGCATAGATTAGACATCATATACACAATATTCAACACCATGTTCTTAGTTCAGACATCATATCTAATGCCCTCTGTTTAGCATATAAATCACATATGTGAATTAAATGATGCGATCCTGATTACTTAGATAACATGTAGGTGAATTATGTCATGCGATCCTGTTTAGTTATTCATCATATCTTTGAATTATGTTATGCTATGCTATCCAGTTTAGATAGACATCATATATGTGAAATTATGTCATGCTATCCGTTTTAGTTAAACAATATACATGTCAACTATTTCATGCCCTCTTTTTTCCACACTATCTATTGCATCTGTCTCTCATACAATGTCTGTACATTCAACTATGTTTCCTGTTTATCAGCCATTTGAATTGGAGCGGGTGATGCCAGCATCTAGCGGACTAAAAACACGGTCTTCAAATAAAACAGTGCTACCTCTTGGTGGAGATAGCACCCCGGTTGTACATGCACGAGAACCAGCCCTACCACACATAACCCAAACTCTCACAGATTGTACCCCCTACTGCGATGGACAGAGAACCAGCTTCACCCAATCTAACCCCCACCCCAGCAGATAGTAACCCAGTTCCTGTTGACACAGCACCATCTCCACCACAGAGCTCCCAAACAAGAGCAGTTAGTAAGGCAGCTCCAGTGCCCAAAGGGCCAGTACTACCACGGCGAACCCCAACTCCACCAGTTAGTACGCCTATTCCTGTGGAGGAAGCACAACCAGCTAGTCGTAGTTTAGCATCTATCGCATTTGATATTGTTAAATCGTATGTGCGTATATTCCCATCTTGGAAATATATACTGAAGATGAAGGAAAATGCCAGTTGTAGGTGTTTGTCCAGGAGTTATGTGTAAGTAATGTTATTCATGGCAATTACTTTGCTTTGTCCCATACATCCTACCTCCATGATGGTTATAATACAGCAAATTTTCCCATTTTTCTCTATAGAGAAGGACCGATTTGGAAACTCAGGATGAGGTAACCTGTGCTAATACCTCTGCTATCTTCAAGAATGCTTGGTGGCAGTATCGGAATTACCTGAAGAAAACGTACTTCACCGGCAAAGAAACTCATCAAATTCCCTTACGTTCTCCTGAGACACATTTACTGGACGATGACTGGGAACGCCTTGTTCTGTACTGGTCCCGAACCAAGAATGTGGTAAGGTCTATGAGCTCATTTTCTATTTTAAGTACTATATTCTTGCGTCTTACTGTACTCTGTTCATGTAGAACAAGTGCCTAAACCTGAAGAACAACTGTTCTAATTTAAGATTCCATTGCTATCATAGTTCAAAAAAGCGCTAGGCGTTAATTGTGCGTTTTGCCACCGCCTTGCGCTTTACTGACCAAAGTGCATGCTTATGCGCAGTTATGCACAGATTAAGCGTAGTTATGCGCAATGCATTTCGCCAACGCCTAGAGCCTAGGCGCGCTTAAGCGCTCGCTTAGGCGCGCCTTTTTTAACTATGATTGCTATCGTGCATACTGCTTTGCTCTTGTATCACTGTATTTACTCATACAAACTTATTTTTAAATTGAAGGATCCAATCGAAACTGCAATGGCACAGCAGGTATGTTCACGCATGTTTCTTTAACAGGCTTGCTCTTATCAATAGCTCTGTTGATTTCAATTTCAATTGTGTATACAGTTGACTTCTCATATCATGCACATTACTAGCATCACAACAGAGCCAATAGTGTTGTTGTACATGTAGACCCGTGGTACCCATCTGAAATCTTGTTGTGCCGTGTAGTTTCCCACGCTTTGTATTCTTTCACTGCTGCTTTGTCTTGAACTGATATGATTTGAACCGTGTCTCTATTTTGATTTGGCAAGACAATGCAGTGACCATAGGACATAGATATATGTTTGTTTGATGCTTTTATTATGTACTAGTACTTGGCAATAGAAGACTTGGTAGTTTAATCCTGTCCACCTTACTAATGAACTGGTTCACCGAAATGAGTTTCATATACTAGTACATGCTAAACTGTTATGTGTCTGCTTGTTTCTTCTTTTAGAATGCTGACAGAATATTGGGGAAGAGTGCCTTATTAAGCAATGGTAAAGGAAGTAATGCAGATAAGGTTCAGGATAGTGACACATCCTTGTTGGTCTCCAACAAAGCTGATAAAACAGCTAAGGAAGACTATCTCGAAGACAGTGAGACAACCCCAAAGTCCTGTCTTGGTTTAGTGTTGGAGTTACTGGCCACTACCGCTTGCACAAGCTATTCAAACTCACTGTCTGAATCAGTTCGGTTTCTTGAGTCTCAACTACAAGCTGAAAGACATCGATCAGCTGTGCTGCGACAAGAAGCGGAAGGACTGCGGAAGTCCCTGGAGCATTCAGATCATACTTTCTGGTGCAACAACAAGCGTTGGAGGATTTTAGCGCCAAACAGGACAAAGCTAATAAGCTTGCTAAGCTTATTGCCAGCATGGTGGATACCACGTTTCTTGAGCTCTTCTGAAGTTGTTTCAGTTATGCTCTTGTTTTGCTGCCGCGTTTATTTGCACTGGTGGCCAATTTTGACGGCCAGTGTATGTAATATCCTGCTTTGTTCCCTATATTTGCACTGGTGGTGAACTTTGATACCCAGTGGATGTAAAATGTGTAATAAAGGAAATAGGCTAGCGTTAATTGCTTGCTTATTTATTTCCTTATTGTCTTGTTTAGTTGTTTGCTTGTAGTCACTACAGCTCTTTTTTTGTGTTTTTCTAGTGGCCAAAATAACCTATCTTTGGAAACTAGGCCAAAATAATCATGGCAACACACGGACTGTTGTAACCATGGGCCTCCTGCGGGCCGTATGATCCATGGGCCTTCTATGGGCCGTAGGATCCATTGTCCTTCTATACGGGCCGTAGGATCCATGGGCCTTCTACGGGCTGTGCGATTCATGGGCCTTTTACGGGCCGTAGGATCCATGGGCCTTCTATGGGGCATATCATCATTTCGCCAATCATGGGTCATACTATTTGTGGACAATAACGGGCCGTTAATAGGTCGTATTTGATAACTCTATGAAAACATCCCAACGAGTTATTTTGACATGAAAACGGCCCAACGTATTATCGGGCCACAAACGGGTCGACTGTAACCATTGGCTGAATTTGGCCCACAAGCAGAAAATGACAGTAATGGGCCGTAAGTAAACGAATGTGGAAATGAGCCCAAGAATAAATGGGCCCCGATAAGGCCGAAAGATAACATGGGCTGGAAACAGCCCAACGGAATAATGGGCCGTTAATGGGTATAAAGTGATACACTGTTCATCACGGACCAGTTTCACCACGTGACGTTAACGGGTATAAATTGATACACTGTTCATTATGGGCCAGTTTTACCATGGGCCATTAATGGGCCGAGAGTAATAAGGGCATCATATGGGCCGAAGACGTCATGGGCCTGTAATGCCCTCGATGCGGCTATATCTCCCATGTGTCGAAGCACGACTTAGAGGCATAACCGCATTGAAAGCAATGTCGCAAGTGAGGCAATCTTCACACAACCCATGTAATACATAAGGGAGAAAGATACATAGTTGGCTTACACTCGCCACTTCACACAATAGATGAATATAACATTACATTCATCCAAATACACTCAAGGTCCGACTACGGAACCAAAATAAAAGAAGACTACCCCAAATGCTACATAGATCCCCGATCGACCCAACTAGGCTCCACTACTGATCAACTGGCAAGGGAACAACATAACAAACATGAACTTCATCGAGCTCCTCCTTGAGCTTGGTGCGTCACCTGCACGGTATCATCGAGCACCTGCAAACTGGTTTTGGAAGTATCTGTGAGTCACAGGGACTCAGCAATCTCACACCCTCGCGATCAAGACTATTTAAGCTTATAGGTAGGGTAAAAGGTATGAGGTGGAGCTGCAGCAAGCGACTAGCATATATGGTGGCTAACATACGCAAATGAGAGCGAGAAGAGAAGGCAAAGCACGCTCGAGAAACTATGATCAAGAAGTGATCCTGGAACAACCTACGTCAAGCATAACTCCAACACCATGTCCACTTCCCGGACTCCGCCGGAAAGAGACCATCACGACTACACACACGGTTGATGCATTTTAATTAAGTTAAGGTGTCAAGTTTTCTACAACCGGACATTAACAAATTCCCATCTGCGCATAACCATGGGCACGGCTTTCGAAAATTCAAAATCCCTGTAGGGGTGTCCCAACTTAGCCCATCACAAGCTCTCACGATCAACAAAGGATATTCCTTCTCCCAGGACGACCCAATCAGGCTCGGAATCCCGGTTACAAGACATTTCGACAATGGTAAACAAGACCAGCCACACCGCCCGAATGTGCCGACAAATCCTAATAGGAGCTGCACATATCCCGTTCTCAGGGCACACTCAGATGAGCGCTCCGTACAACTAAAACCAAACCTCGAGTTTCCCCGAGGGGGCGCTGAAAAGGGCTCTAGTTTGGACCAACACTCAGAGGAGCACTGGCCCGGGGGGTTTCAATAAAGATGACCCTTGAGTCCGCAGAACCCAAGGGAAAAAGAGGCTAGGTGGCCAATGGTAAAACCAATGTTGGGCATTGCTGGAGGAGTTTTATTCAAGGCGAACTGTCAAGGGGTTCCCATTATAACCCAACTATGTAAGGAACGCAAAATCAAGGAACATAACACCGGTATGACAGAAACTAGGGCGGCAAGAGTGGAACAAAACACCAGGCATAAGGCCGAGCCTTCCACCCTTTACCAAGTATATAGATGCATTAATTAAATAAGAGATATTGTGATATCCCAACAAAATATCCATGTTCCAACATGGAACAAACTCCAATCTTCACCTGCAACTAGCAACGCTATAAGAGGGGCTGAGCAAAGCGGTAACTGTAACACCCACGATGCGGCTATATCTCCCACATGTCGAAGCACGACTTAGAGGCATAACCGCATTGTAAGCAATGTCGCAAGTGAGGTAATCTTCACACAACCCATGTAATACATAAGGGAAAGAGATACATAGTTGGCTTACAATCTCCACTTCACACAATTACATGAATAAAGCATTACATCAACCAAATACAATCAAGGTCCGACTACGGAACCAAAATAAAAGAAGACTACCCCAAATGCTACACAGATCCCCGATCGTCCAACTGGGCTCCACTACTGATCAACTGGAAATGGAACAACATAACGAACACGATCTTCATCGAGCTCCTCCGTGAGCTCGGTTGCGTCACCTGTACGGTTTCATCGGCACCTGCAAACTGGTTTTTGAAGTATCTGTGAGTCACGGGGACTCAGCAATCTCACACCCTCGCGATCAAGACTATTTAAGCTTATAGGAAGGGTAAAAGGTATAAGGTGGAGCTGCAGCAAGCGACTAGCATATATGGTGGCTAAACATACGCAAATGAGAGCGAGAAGAGAAGGCAAAGGCAAGATCGATAAAACTATGATCAAGAAGTGATCCTAGAACAACCTACGTCAAGCATAACTCCAACACCGTGTTCACTTCACGGACTCCACCGAGAAGAGACCATCACGGTAACACACGTGGTTGATGCATTTTAATTAAGTTAAGTTTCAGGTTTTCTACAACCGGACATTAACAAATTTCCATCTGCCCATAACTGCGGGCACGACTTTCGAAAGTTCAAATCCCTGCAGGGGTGTCCCAACTTAGCCCATCACAAGCTCTCACGGTCAACGAAGGATATTCCTTCTCCCAGGAAGACCCGATCAGGCTCGGAATCCCGGTTACAAGACATTTTAACAATGGTAAAACAAGACCAGCAGAGCCACCCAGATGCCGACAAATCCCAATAGGAGCTGCACATGTCTCGTTCTCAGGGCACACCGGATGAGCAAGGCGTCGGGTAGGCCATCCCAGAGTTGCCCCTGGTAGCCCCGGACATTGCTCGGTTGGACCAACACTTAGAGAAGCACTGCCCTGGGGGTTTAATAAAGATGACCCTTGAGCCGGCCGACCCAAGGGAAAGAAAAGGCTAGGTGGCAAATGGTAAAACCAATGTTGGGCCTTGCTGGAGGAGTTTTATTCAAGGCGAGCTGTCAAGGGGTTCCCATTATAACCCAACCGTATAAGGAACGCAAAATCCGGGAACATAACACCGATATGACGGAAACTAGGGCGGCAAGAGTGGAACAAAACACCAGGCATAAAGCTGAGCCTTCCATCCTTTACCAAGTATATAGATGCATTAATTAAATAAGAGATATTGTGATATCACAATAAATATCCATGTTCCAACATGGAACAAACTCCAATCTTCACCTGCAACTAACAACGCTATAAGAGGGGCTGAGCAAAGCGGTAACATAGCCAAACAACGGTTTGCTAGGACAAGGTGGGTGAGAGGTTTGACATGGCAATATGGAAGACATGATAAAGCAAGTGGTAGGTATTGCAGCATAGGCATAGCAAAAGAGCGAGCATCTAGCAAGCAAAGATAGAAGTGATTTCGAGGGTATGGTCATCTTGCCTGAGATCCCGCAAGGAAGAAGAACGAGTCCATGAAGAAGACAAATGGACGTAGTCGAATGGATCTCACAAACACGACGTTAACAGAACTAACTCGAAGAAGCAACACCGGAAAGAAGCAAACAACATAGTAAAAAACCATCACATAAGCATGGCATGATGCACAACCAAGTATGATGCATGTCCAGTTTAAATATGCATGACATGGCAAAGTGAAACAACCAAAACTACAACTTAAGTGGAGCTCAATATGCAACGGGTTGCATATTGACGGAACACCACATCAATTATTTAGTTCTCTCTCGGTTATGTACACACCAATATTAAATGTTGTGGAGCATGTCAAGAGATGATACATTACAAAACTATACCATCTAAACAATTTAAATGGGGCCGGGTATAACAAACAAAAAACCCGGTAAATCCCCATATGCATTAGTAATTTAATGCAAACAACAATTTTAACCAATCTTGAAGTTGTTATCATGATGCGGATGACATGTTCAAGTTTATGCAATGTTTATTAAAAGTTGACAAGAGCATTATGAAGCATTTGTCACCGGGTGGAAAGAAAGGGTGTCATGGCGACGAATCTGAAAATGATGCCACGGCAACATTTCGGTTCCGGTAGCTCACGGAGATACCGGTGTAAAGGAAGGGGGTGTGAGTGTGTCAACAGATGGTGGGAGTGATCCCGGTTACCTGGTGTCCCATGAGTCGATGACGGTGTCAAACGAGGGAATAACTAACGTTCACGGGCGGATTACAACAACCAACATGCATATCATACAACTCATGCATACGGTCCACGGGTGGTCGTCGTGGGGTTATACCTTTGAAGCGTGCCTTTTTGGAACGGAACGGTTCTCGTTCGGTGCCAAGTAGAGGAAGTAGACGTTCTCACGACGACGGTAGTGGAAGTAGTCGTTCTCGCACGCCCTAGGGTCGACGGTAGAGGTTCTCGCGATCTCGCTGACGGTAGCGGTATACGTTTCATTTTCGGAGAGGTACTTAACGAATCCAACGTCCTCGGGGCGACGGTAGTGGTACACACGACGTCGGGGTACTTGTCGGTCCGGTCTTGGCGATGTAGATGTACACGTTGTCGGGGTACTTGTTGCATCACTGGGTGTAGTCGTACACGTTCGAAGCAGGACTTAGCGTTTCCATGTACTTGGCAGTCCAGGACATAGAGGTACACTTGTCCAAGTGGAACTTGACGATGACATGGTCTTCAGGGTACTTGACGCTTGAGGTTCCAATCCGGTTTCGAATGCATTCATGCAACACATCACAGGAGCAAGAGGCAACAACTTGGTGGGGTTCTAGCCATACATGGTGAACTCGAAGTCGAGGCGAACAACACTGCTTGAGAAGGCAAATGACGGCTGTGACGGGGCATGAGCAGAGGCCAAGGAGCTCGATGGGGCAAATGGAGCAACATGCGGCAGGGGCGTCCATGAAGGTGAGCAGGGAAGGCATGGCAAGGAGGAATGGGAGAATCCCGTGGCCGTGGAGGGCCAGCGGCGGCCTGGACAATGGCGGAGACGGCGCTGGAGATGGACGACGAGGAGGAGAGCTTGGGGTCGAGCATGGTGCATGGCTCCGGTGGCAGGAGCAGGGAGCTTGGTGCGGCGACGGCAGAGGCGCGGCGCTCCGGTTGAGAGACTTGGCGCTCAGCGGCGTCGGGCGAAGTAGGACGCAGCAGTGGGGCGACGAACGGGCGGCGGGGCTTGGCTGCTCATGGAGGACGGCAGGCATCGAGGCTCCAGGGACTGGGCGCGGAGGCCCTCACGGGAGACGGGGAGGAGGCGAGATGGCGCGGCGGCGGCCTCACCGGAGTGGAGAAGGTGGCGGCACTGGTGGGAGAAGGAGGCGGGGGCACGGGCTCGCACATGCTGGGATCGGGATCGGGATCCCTCTCTCTGTTGCGAGCGTGTGAGGAGGAGGGAATCGAGGATAGAAGTGGGATCGAGGGAGCTGGCTTCTGGCAGCGGTTATGGGAACGAGAGGGAGTAGCGATCGGGCACAGCTGGCGGCTAGGGTTAGTTAGGTAGGGGCCGGCTGGGCCTTGGGCCACTGGTGCAGCTGCTGGTCGTTGGGAGGCCCAGGTAGGCAGTGGTGCAGGCCTGGCCAGGGTGCAGGCCGTCTCTCCCTCTAAATATCTCTCTCCCTTCCTTCTCTTATAATTATCTTTATCAGAAAACAAGAGAAGACAAAGAAAGAAAGTGGGGGGGTTAGGACACGAAGGTGGACTCGCAGATAATTTTCACGGACTCGTAAAAATGTGCACGGTCCACGAAAAATAGGAGAGGCAAGATTGCAAGGATTTAATTCAAAGTCATTTGAATTTAATTCAAATGGTTTGAACAAGGGCTAGGAAATAGAGGTGTCCAAAAATGTTCAGATTTTTGGTAGAGCTCTGAAATATGATGAAAGAAATATATGGCCATGTTGGAGACCGAGAATTAAGATAACAAAGGCATTGGGATATTTTGCAAGTGTGTTTGCGGTAAATCCAAATGAATGGAATATTTTTATTTAGCTCCCTAATATTGGGAGGATATGTTATAAAGAGAATCAACATGTGAATTCCCTCGATTTAAATGGACCGAAGATCCATGCAATTTATTTAGTTGATTTGCAAAAGATTTCTGAGATCAAGGCATGATGACATGATGCAACGAACCTAACAAATCACACGACGAAACCCGGAAACCCTGGAAAGAATCTGAAGCTCCGGTCTTGGGGCGTCACAACACTCCACCACTATGAGAGGATCTCGTCCCGAGATCTAGGATGGCACCGGAGGGAAACGGAAAAGGAAGAGAAGAGGTAAAACTAATTGCTTCTCTGACAAATGAGTGAAACCAAAGAACCTTGTGAGGTTGAACAAATTTAAAGAAGAAAACAACAAAGATGGACGAACTTGAAGACACTCCGTTAGAAAAGATGAACAAGGAAGAGCAAATTTGGACAGCACTCCGGTTGAAAAGTGATATGAAACTTGATAATATGAAAAAACTTGAGCAGAGGGCACAACACTCCGGTTAAATGGATAAGCATGAAAAGAACATGATCCTCACAACTCGAGAATATGAGAGAAAAGCGAAACATCACAATGCCTCCGTAAGAAGAAAGAAAAAAACAGATCATTGAAAGGATGGAGAAGAAAAGGTCAACTAATGCCACAAATGAGCTTGAAAAAAGGCATCCTTAGGATAAGGGTCGAACGGAGTTGTTGGAAAAACAACAACGAAAAGAGTAAGCTTGTTGTGGGCTTATGGAAGACATCTCAAAATTATGAGGTGAAATTCTGCCACAAACGGAAACAATGGATTGGATTGATATCAACAAGGAGACGGGAAACTTATTCCACCGGGAGGATAAATGAAGAACTTGGGTCATTTATAAGCACCATAAATAGCAACAATCCTTAGGGAAAGCTTTAGGTGAAATATAACCCAAGATAACTCCAAAGAAGAGATTGATGGATTGAGAAGGGCTCATGCTAGAAGAGATTGATGGGTTTAACTATCTCATTCTTAACAACAAGTGAATCATGAAACATGAACTCAAATTATCAAGAATGACATAATACCATCTCCAATGATATGGTCGAAAGGATTGCACTTCAGAATGCGAGATTAAGAAATGCTTGAGATCCTTAGAAAAGAATCTAAATGAACACTTGGAGAACGAATTAAATCCTTGATGAACTATCATGTAGAACCTTCCTGAAGGACTCCGGTAAACAAAAGAATGATCAAACGAAAGGAAAGAGAAGTTGAAAACACAAGTTGAATCCTTGCAATGATTGGATGAAACTTTGCGACGAGATAAAATGGAAACTTGGAACTCCGGAAAATAAAGATAAAGCATCTTGAACCGAGAATGTGATATGATGAACCACTCCGGAAATCAGAAATTGAATTTACTCGATGAAACAAGAATAAGAATTACATTATGCTTATCCTTCACCAGTTTAAATTGATGAGAAGGAATGGATTTGGCATACTACTTATTCTCATTGAAAATAATTACAGAGAGATATAACGCGAACTTGGGAAGATCTTCAACGAACCACCAGTAGGATAGAAATAACAAATAAATGGATATGATAAACAAAAGAAGAGAATCTTGAATGAACCACCGTAAGAATTGGAAATGAACGAAGA
The DNA here is from genome assembly GCF_018294505.1 of Triticum aestivum. Taxonomy (NCBI): domain Eukaryota; kingdom Viridiplantae; phylum Streptophyta; class Magnoliopsida; order Poales; family Poaceae; genus Triticum; species Triticum aestivum. The sequence goes on from NC_057806.1 coordinate 208,497,939, forward strand.
AAATATAAAGAAACGCCGGGAAGAATTGGAGAGTGAAACAAGATACTTAACAGAATTTAGATACCAGAGAACGAAGAGAACACGAGCTGATTAGAGAATATTTGAATGACGCACCGGTAAAATTTGGAGAACAATAGCTGAAAGCTGGAATGAATGGTTCTTCCGAAATGATGGGCTCCGGTGAATTAAACTTAAAATACTCCTGAATTGCTCCGGATGGGTGAAAAGAGTTCTCACAATCAAAAACAACCGAGAGGATGGCAACAAGCTAGAATCATGAATCTTGAAAAGAATGGAGCAAGATTTAAGAGAAACTCTTCTTCTGATCTTCAAATGTGAGAATGATGACGAGAAACACCACCAAGAATTGTCGAGATACTCCGGGATGAAAATTAGAAAGGTTGAACCAACGATGAAAAGAATTTGAAAGATCTTGGAGAAAGACATTTGACTGATGATAATTCATTCTTACGTCAAACTTCGAAATGAAATTTGAGGATAGCTCCGGGAAAATAAGAAGAGTCAGGTAAGATCCTGGGGAAAGACATGTGGGTTAAGGCCCACTCAAAAGAAACATTGTTGAACGATTTAAAAGAGAGAATGCACCGGTTGAATTAAAAGGCTTGAATGAGATAACAGCCTCGAGATATCTTCAGCACTCCAGAACAATTGAATAGCGAGAAGTGGAATGATAATAAGGTGCACCGGCATGGAAAACATTTGAAACGAGCTAAAGGATATGATCAACACCAAAAGCTTGAATTGAATCCACCGGAGAAGAAAAAGAATGAATAATGGTGAACTAGAGGCTTCGATAAAATCTTCATGAGCATCACCGGGTAAGAACATTGACGGAAAAGAATGGAGAGACTTCCCATCGATAAGATGGATACTTGATTAAGATATCTGAGTCCTTGAAGAAAAAAAGGGGTGGGTGGGTGGGTGGGAAAACAAAGACAACTTGGGACAGATGAAACAAACACCGTTGAGAATAACTGATAATTGATCTTGCGGATGTTGAAATGATCGGATCCACTTGAAGAGAAACACGCCAGTTGAAAAGAAATTGAAATGACAAACTCAATGATCAAGAGGGATTAGTATTCACATAGAAATATGAGAACACCGCTCAGGAAAGGTATGGAATCAACATTTGGCTTCAAAGCAACTCGAATACCACAATCAAAACAAAACAAGGATTGACTTGCGAAATAAGCCGGAACAAACATATGATAGAGATTTCGTCTGAAGTTTTCGTGGTGGGGCCTACATGGGCTCGATCGTACAGTGCCATCATGTACAAGGCAGTGCACATGACATACGAAGCGTCCCCGAGTCAGCATAGCCAAGGACTCTTTAAGACACGACGAGACCACTGTAAAACCAACCGTGGATAGGCAGACCACTAGACGTCGAACCCCAATCTCATATCATGCATCTGACGGAAAGATATCCTAAGAGCTACTTGAATTCCCACTTATAAACTCCCGAAACTTTTCGGTTATGCAATCAAGTGTTGGGGATACAGGGGAAGCATAATATCTCACCCAAAACTAGCAAATCCTACATCCAGCTGTATCCATCCTTCAACACATAACCAAGAAACCTTCGGAAATCATTTACCTCAACCTTCGAAAAGCATCCGTTATACGAGTTATGGCAATACTCCCGAACTCCCACCCCAGTACTGGGTGGCGTCGAGGTTATCTCACCAACAACTGCATAAAAGAGATTTTCGATGTCGGCGAAACTCAGGTATTCCAGAATTGCAACAATAAAATTGTGACGACAACACCTCGGAGCTCAACTCCCCGGGACACTGCCACAACCCCTAAATGTCAGGAGGCACCAAGAACAATGTTCTCGTCACAAAACCATCGGAACGATTCCAAGATACCCGCGTGATCCTAAATTTTTTTAGTGAAATTTGAGAAGAGAAGAGTCAAAACTCTACGTCAGGATGCCTCACCAGAGCGATGAAGGGATTGAGGAGTAAAAAGAATCCTACTCTCTGATATATATAATCCTAAGACTCAAAACATTTTTCTAGACTCAACAACGCCAGCGATTCGATCAAGCAGGGGGCTCCTAAGGTCGGGGAAGACTCTGATTACCAACCTATAACGCCCACGATGCGGCTATATCTCCCACATGTCGAAGCATGACTTAGAGGCATAACCGCATTGTAAGCAATGTCGCAAGTGAGGTAATCTTCACACAACCCATGTAATACATAAGGGAAAGAGATACATAGTTGTCTTACAATCGCCACTTCACACAATTACATGAATAAAGCATTACATCAACCAGATACAATCAAGGTCCGACTACAGAACCAAAATAAAAGAAGACTACCCCAAATGCTACACAGATCCCCGATCGTCCCAACTGGGCTCCACTACTGATCAACTGGAAACGAAACAACATAACGAACATGATCTTCATCGACCTCCACCTTGAGCTCGGTTGCGTCACCTGTACGGTTTCATCGGCACCTGCAAACTGGTTTTTGAAGTATCTGTGAGTCACGGGGACTCAACAATCTCACACCCTCGCGATCAAGACTATTTAAGCTATAGGAAGGGTAAAAGGTATAAGGTGGAGCTACAGCAAGCGACTAGCATATATGGTGGCTAAACATACGCAAATGAGAGCGAGAAGAGAAGGCAAAGGCACGATCGATAAAACTATGATGAAGACCTACGTCAAGCATAACTCCAACACCATGTTCACTTCTCGGACTCCGCTGAGAAAAGACCATCACGGTAACACACGCGGATGATGCATTTTAATTAAGTTAAGTTTCAGGTTTTCTACAACCGGACATTAACAAATTCCCATCTGCCCATAACCGCGGGCACGGCTTTCAAAAGTTCAAATCCCTGCAGGGGTGTCCCAACATAGCCCATCACAAGCTCTCACGGTCAATGAAGGATATTCCTTCTCCCAGGAAGACCCGATCAGGCTCGGAATCCCGGTTACAAGACATTTCGACAATGGTAAAACAAGACCAGCAAAGCCACCTAGATGTGCCGACAAATCCTGATAGGAGCTGCACATATCTCGTTCTTAGGGCACAGGGATGAGCAAGACGTCGGGTAGGCCAGCCCAGAGTTGCCCCTGGTAGCCCCGGACATCGCTCGGTTGGACCAACACTAAGAGAAGCACTGGCCCGGGGGTTTAATAAAGATGACCCTTGAGCCGGACGACCCAAGGGAAAGAAAAGGCTATGTGGCAAATGGTAAAACCAATGTTGGGCCTTACTGGAGGAGTTTTATTCAAGGCAAGCTGTCAAGGGGTTCCCATTATAACCCAACCGTGTAAGGAACGCAAAATCCGGGAACATAACACCGATATGACGGAAACTAGGGCGGCAAGAGTGGAACAAAACACCAGGCATAAGGCCGAGCCTTCCACCCTTTACCAAGTATATAGATGCATTAATTAAATAAGAGATATTGTGATATCCCAACAAATATCCATGTTCCAACATGGAACAAACTCCAATCTTCACCTGCAACTAACAATGCTATAAGAGGGGCTGAGCAAAGCGGTAACATAGCCAAACAACGGTTTGCTAGGACAAGGTGGGGGAGAGGTTTGACATGGCAATATGGAAGGCATGATAAAGCAAGTGGTAGGTATCACAGCATAGGCATAGCAAAAGAGCGAGCATCTAGCAAGCAAAGATAGAAGTGATTTCGATGGTATGGTCATCTTGCCTGAGATCCCGCAAGGAAGAAGAATGAGTCCATGAAGAAGACAAACGGACGTAGTCGAACGGATCCTCACAAACGCGACGTTAACGGAGCTAACCCGAAGAAGCAACACCGGAAAGAAGCAAACAACATAGTAAACAACCATCAATAAGCATGGCATGATGCACAACCAAGTATGATGCATGTCCAGTTTAAATATGCATGACATGGCAAAGTGCAACAACCAAAACTACAACTTAAGTGGAGCTCAATATGCAACGGGTTGCACATTGACGGAACACCACATCAATTATTTAGTTCTCTCTCGGTTATGTACTCACCAATATTAAATGTTGTTATGCATGTCAAGAGATGATACATAACAAAACTATACCATCTAAACAATTTAAATGGGGCCAGGTATAACAAACAACAAACCCAGTAAATCCCCATATACATTAGTAATTTAATGCAAATAACAATTTTAACCAATCTTGAAGTTGTTATCATGCTGCGGATGACATGTTGAAGTTTATGCAATGTTTATTAAAAGTTGACAAGAGCATTATGAAGCATTTGTCACCGGGTGGAAAGAAAGGGTGTCACGGCAACGAATCCGAAAATGATGCCACGACAACATATCGGTTCCGGTAGCTCACGGAGATACCGGTGTAAAGGAAGGGGGTGTGAGTGTGTCAACAGATGGTGGGAGTGATCCTGGTTACCGGGTGTCCCATGAGTGGACAACGGTGTCAAACGAGGGAACAACTAACCTTCACGGGCGGATTACAACAACCAACATGCATCTCATACAACTCATGCATACGGTCCACGGGTGGTCGTCCCGGGGTTATACCTTTGAAGCATGCCTTTTCGGAACGGAACGGTTCTCGTTCGGTGCCAAGTAGAGGAAGTAGACGTTCTCGCGACGGTGGTACTGGAAGTAGTCGTTCTCACATGCCCTAGGGTCGACGGTAAAGGTTCTCGCGATCTTGGCGACGGTAGCGGTATATGTTTCGTTTTCAGAGAGGTACCTAATGAATCCAACGTCCTCGGGGCGACGGTAGTGGTACACACGACGTTGGGGTACTTGTCAGTCCGGTCTTGGCAGTGTAGATGTACACATTGTCGGGGTACTTGTTGCATCATCAGGTGTAGTCGTACACGTTCGAAGCGGGACTTAGCGTATCCGTGTACTTGGCAGTCCAGGACGTAGAGGTACACTTGTCCAAGTGGAACTTGACGATGACGGGGTCATCAGGGTACTTGATGCTTGAGGTTCCAATCCGGTTTCGAATGCATTCACGCAACACATCGCAGGAGCAAGAGGCAACAACTTGGTGGGGTTCTGGCCATACATGGTGAACTCAAAGTCGAGGCAAACGACACTGCTTGAGAAGGCAAACGACGGCTGCGACGGGGCATGAGCAGAGGCCAAGGAGCTCGATGGGGCAAATGGAGCAACATGCGGCAGGGGCGTCCATGAAGGTGAGCAGGGAAGGCATGGCAAGGAGGCATGGGAGGATCCCGTGGCCGTAGGGGGGCAGCGGCGGCCTGGACAACGACGGAGATGGGGCTGGAGATGGAGGACGAGGAGGAGAGCTTGGTGTCGAGCGTGGTGCAGGGCTCCGGCGGCAGGAACAGGGAGCTTGGTGCGGCGACGGCAGAGGCACGGCACTCCGGTTGAGAGACTTGGCGCTCAGTGGCATTGGGCGAAGCAGGACGCAGCAGTGGGGCGACGAACGGGCGGTGGGGCTTGGCTGCTCGTGGAGGACGGCGGGCGTCGAGGCTCCAGGGACTTGGCGCGGCGGCCCACGCAGGAGACGGGGAGGAGGCGAGATGGCACGGCGGTGGCCTCACCAGAGTGGAGAAGGCAACACTGGTGGGAGAAGGAGGCGGAGGCGAGCATGGTGCATGGCTCCGGTGGCAGGAGCAGGGAGCTTGGTGCGGCGACGGCAGAGGCGCGGCGCTCCGGTTGAGAGACTTGGCGCTCAGCGGCATCGGGCGAAGTAGGACGCAGCAGTGGGGTGACGAACGGGCGGCGGGGCTTGGCTGCTCATGGAGGACGGCAGGCATGGGCTCCAGGGACTTGGTGCGGCGGCCCTCGCGGGAGACGGGGAGGAGGCGAGATGGCGCGGCGGCGGCCTCACCGGAGTGGAGAAGGCGGCGGCACTGGCTCGCGCATGCTGGGATCGGGATCGGGATCCCTATCTCTGTTGCGAGCGTGTGAGGAGGAGGGAATCAAGGAGAGAAGTGGGATCGAGGGAGCTGGCTTCTGGCGGCGGCGATGGGAACGAGAGGAGTAGCGATCGGCTCAGCTGGCGGCTAGGGTTAGTTAGGCAGGGCCGGCTGGGCCTTGGGCCACTGGTGCGGCTGCTGGTCGTTGGGAGGCCCAGGTGGGCAGTGGTGCAGGCCCGGCTAGGGTGCAGGCCGCCTCTCCCTCTAAATATGTCTCTCCCTTCCTTCTCTTATAATTTTCTTTATCAGAAAACAAGAGAAGACAAAGAAAGAAAGTGGGGGGGGGGGGGGTTAGGACACGAAGTTGGACTCACGGATAATTTTCACGGACTCGTAAAAATGTGCACGGTCCATGAAAAATAGGAGAGGCAAGATTGCAAGGATTTAATTCAAAGTCATTTGAATTTAATTCAAATGGTTTGAACAAGGGCTAGGAAATGGAGGTCTCCAAAAATGTTCAGATTTTTGGTAGAGCTCCGAAATATGATGAAAGAAATATATGGCCATGTTGGAGACCTAGAATAAAGATAACAAAGGCATTGGGATATTTTGCAAGTGTGTTTACGGTAAATCCAAACGAATGGAATATTTTTATCTAGCTCCGTAATAGTGGGAGTATATGTTATAAAGAGAATTACCATGTGAATTCCCCCGATTTAAATGGACCGAAGATCCATGCAATTTATTTAGTTGAGTTGCAAAAGATTTATGAGATGAAGGCATGATGACATGATGCAATGCACATGATGCAACGAACCAAACAAATCACACGATGAAACCCGGAAACCCTGGAAAGCATCTGAAGCTTCGGTCTTGGGGCGTCATAGTAACATAGCCAAACAACGGTTTGCTAGGACAAGGTGGGTTAGAGGCTTCGCTCAACAATATGGGAGGCATGATAAGCAAGTGGTAGGTATCACAGCATAGGCATAGCAAAAGAGCGAGCAACTAGCAAGCAAAGATAGAAGTGATTTTGAGGGTATGGTCATCTTGCCTGAGATCCCGCAAGGAAGAAGAACGAGTCCGTGAAGAAGACAAACGGACGTAGTCGAACGGATCCTCACAAATGCGACATTATCGGAACTAACATGAAGAAGCAACACCGAAAAGGAGCAAACAACATACTAAACAATCAACACATGAACATGGCATGATGCACAACCAAGTATGATGCGTGTCCGGTTTAATGAAGCATGGCATGGCAAAATGCACAAACAATCCTACAAATTAAGTGGAGCTCAACATGCAACTCCGTTGCATATTGGATCAACACCAGTGACTTATTTAGTTCGATCTTGTTTATGTACCCAGCAATATTAAATGTTGTTAAACATGGCAAGAGGGTGAAGCAAAAGTAAACTAAACATTTAGGCATGTTTAAATGAGGCCGGAAATAACAAACAACAATTCTGGTAAAACCCCATATGCATATTTTATGGTTCGGTACTGTTCTGCCCTAAACACAATTTTAGAGTTATTAAACATGCAAGAAAAGTGCACCATGTTAAACTAGGCATTTTTCTACCCCATTTACATATAAAGTTTATTAGAAACCGAGCTACGGTTATTTAGTTATGAATTAAAACATTTTAACAAGTTATTTGAGCAAAATTAAAAAAAACAGTTTAAGCATTTTAAACATAGATGAAAGTTGGATATTATTAAACTAGACAAAATTCTAAGCATTTTACATACATAACTTATTTTAATATGATGCATGGGTGGTGAGTTATAATATGCATGAAGTCCAAGGGTTTTTCTGCAAAACTGTAATCCTGCGGATAATAGCTAAAATCACACAGACTAAAAAAACACTACTGGGATGAATCTGTAGGGTGCTGGGCTGTCTCACCATGGGCTTTGGCCCATCTTCAGAGGAGCCGGCTTGGGACAGCGGGGCTGGGCCTCGCAGGCCGATCGAAGCAGGGGGGCGCTAGGCATGTGCGTCGCGGTCAACGGGAGCGGCGTGTGTTCGTCCTCGCGTGGTCGAAGCAGAAGGGCCCGGGGCAAAGCAGAACAATGCGGCAGGCGCCGGTGACCGGGATCGGAACTCCGGCGAGCGGGATGAAGGGGCGGATCCGGGTGCTGGATGGCGTTGAAGGCCGACGGAGGGAAGTCCAGGCATGGTCGAGGCAGAGGCGGCGTCCTCTGTCTAAACTACTGACGTTCGACACAGCGGAAGCAGAGGAGCGGTGACGGCGGGCTTGCGGGCATGCAGAGGGAGGTTGAAGACGGCGGGCCAGCAGAGAAGCAGCAGAGGAACTTGGTGGGGCGAGGGGCCACGGGAACTGGCTGGATCTGAGGCAAGGGCGGTGGTGGAAGGCGACGGCTCCGGGCGGTGCAGACGCGGCAACGGGGTGATGCAGGCGCAGCAACAGGCGATGCCGTCAAACTGGTCACGCCGAACCAGAGCGACGACGGCGGCCTATCGATGGGAACGGGGCCGGAGAAGGTCGTGGGGGTCAGGAAAAGGCGCAGCGGCGGTGATCCCCTCCAGATCCGGCGCGACTTGGGGCTTGGCAAGCTCGCACGAGGTCGGAACTAGAGAGCGGCGACTCCTGTCCACGGCGTCGGGGCAGAGCTCCTTTGGGTTCCTGCGGAAGCAACAGAAGGAGAGAGAGGGGGCGATTAGAGCAGAGGAGGGAGGAGAAGGCAGGAAAAGAGAAGAAGGGGCGCAGGTGAGTGCGATGGCCTGGCCATGGTCGTCGGCGCGATGAGGTCTCGGGCGCAAGGAGACTGGCGAGCGGCGCTGGTTAGTTGCATACAGAAAAAGAGGTGGGTTGGATGGATCCCGAGGGAGAAGGGACAAGAGTGGCGGCGGCGCTCGGAATTAGGGAGTATGGGACAGCTCTCCTCAATTTTAGGGTTGGCCTGAATATATAGCAGACGGAAGGGGTTTTAAGGTGTGCCCGATCGTCATCGGACGGCTCCGGGTCAAATGGGTAGTCAAAAGAAGAAACGAAAGAAGTATCATGGTATTTCAGGGTTGATCCAGACTCAACTGTTACGACTGAGGGGGCCGGGTTAGGGGGTATCTCGTCCCTCCGATCAAAATCAGACGATCAGGGTAAATAGGCTAGGGAGTCCTATTAACAAAACGGAGACGTTTTGTAGACGTTTGGGGATGATCCGGACCCAACGGTGACGACTGCCGGGTCGGGTCCGGGGAAGTTTCGGATGCGCACGTGAGGGGTTCGATGTACTGTGCAGAGAGGGTTTTGGGGTCTAGCGGTTGACAGCAGACTGTGCAGAAAACTTTGGGCTGAGAGAAGAGAAGAGAGAGAGACACGACGACTATTTCCGGAGACCAAAAACATCCGACGTTTGACCGACTATAATGTCGCCGTTGGGCTATCAAACGAACTCCGAATGCGATGAAACTTGGCAGGCGGCCTACCTACAACATAACAACACCGCATGCCAACTTTTCACCCATTTCGAGAACATTTTCTGGCCACTTATAAAATAATATTTCAGGCATGCTGCGGGCGCGTGCAAGTGTGTCTGGGCTCAGAATGGGCAACTGAAAGAACGAGGAGACCGGGACAGATGCAAGTTTCGAAAACATGATGATGCAATGCGGATGATGACATGATGAAATGCAACACGCAAGAAAAGACAAGGCAACAACAACGAATAACTGGAAGACACTTGGCACATCGGTCTCGCGGCGTTACAGGGCCATACATGGGCCAGAAGTTAAAATGGGCTGGAATTATATTGGACGGCCCATATGACGCTACTGGGCCTAATTCGGATAGGCCGTAAACGGGCCCTGGGTTAGCGGGCTGTAAATGGGCTATATGCGGACATACCGTTCAAAGGCTTGCCGTGGGCCGGCCCGCCACCTTTTCACCAAGTCAAACGGGCCAGACTTTTCACAGGAATGGGCCTCTGTTGGGCCGTGCCTCATGTCGACGTATCGTAGGCGCTTTGGGTCCAATTACAGACCATTTGCACTTTCTCGAAATACATGATTTTGCTAGGCTGATTCTAATTATAATGTTGGGTTGGGCGCATCAATGTTATCAAAAAAGAAATAGGGGCTAAGCATTTTGTTATAAATATATTTAAATAATAAGTGATTTATTATTACATTGGTCCTTAAATCTTACCAAGCTTTTGTACACAATCACCAGGATTTTCGTTGCCAAAAAATCCAGGATTTTATTGTGAAGGAATTATTTTATGAAGTTAATAAGATGTGGGATATTGTTTTCTTACATATGCAAGTATCTGTTAAATATATGATGACAATAACTATAATATATAATAACATATAAAATAATTTAAATATATATAATATAGTTAGAAGGGAAACATAAGTTAGACCAGGCGTTCCTATTCTTATATACAAAAATAGAACAGACATGTGCATTTTCTTCAAAAAAATACATAAATTGGGTTGCCGATGTTTCAGGAAAAATAAAACCTCGGATGGGAGGTCCATAGGTCGGTCGATACATGACGGCCCTCAAGAAAATACAAACCGGCATGTCGTGGGCTGCGCGTGTTAAAAAAGAAAGCCTAGACGGGCAACCCACAACCCAGCTGATACTTGCTGCCCCAGTGATAATAAATGATACCTGCCAGCTCCCCAACTTCATTGTGAATTTATCTCCTTTAGTAACTACATTGAAGCACATAAAAAACTGTAACTATGTTGACAAACCCATGGGCCCCAACGTCAGTATAGCATTAGGAGGAAGTATTTTTTTCAATGAGGCACTTGCTTGCGTACGACCATAGACCTGGCGAGTCCCGACTGTCCGCCTCTCCATGTATAGTCCTCTCCAGATTCCTTTCGTTTGTTCCACATGTTCACAATGGTAGAAAAGCGGCGCCGCGGTGAGTGCACAAAGGCACAGGAGGAGATCGGACCACCTGAGGCACCCTACACCACGGTAGAGCTTATGTGACACACCTATGTGTCGGTATAGGGTACCTTTGCCGACAGATAAGTTGTAGCTAACACCAATGCTGACAAAGGATGAAAGAGTCGGAGGAATTGCTGTGGGCAAAGGTATTGCCGACAGTTGTTTACTTCCCGACACTTTTTCAGTCGGCATATACCCTACCTATGCCGACAGGTTGTATGTCCACATACACCCTACCTACGCCGACACTTTATCACACAACATACACCCTACCTATGACAACGGATAGCCTGTCCACATACACCCTACCTTTGCCGCACTTTATTAGCCATGTACACCCTATCTACCCCAACAGATAATTTATCAACATACACCCTACCTACGCCGACAGTTATTTCCTTTGCCAACAGATAAATTGTTTCTAAACTGTTATGCAGTCAAAACAATACATATTCAATTATTATCCTCACCTAGAAGCAGGTTCAACATGAACACATATTGCACCACAAAAAAATATGTTCAGAATCATGCATATACATTGAACACAAGTAGAAAAACACATCAATCTTGACAAAGCATTGTTTTGGCCATCTTGACAATCACCCAAAACACACAAGTTACAAAAAGATGGGGACTATTTGCTAGTATGAGAGACTTCAACTAAGATGGTCCAGAACACAAAAGTCTGTATTGATACATCTCCAACGTATCTATAATTTTTGATTGCTCCATGCTATATTATCTCAGACCTTCTACATCACCATAGCCTCTCCGATGAAGTGTGAGTAGTTTACCTCAGACCTTCGGGTCCATAGTTATTAGCTAGATGGCTTCTTCTCTCTTTTTGGATATCAATACAAAGTTCTCCCCCTCTCTTGTGGAGATCTATTCAATGTAATCTTCTTCTTTTTTGCGGTGTGTTTGTTGAGACCGATGAATTGTGGGTTTATGATCAAGTCTATCTATTAATAATATTTGAATCTTCTCTGAATTCTTTTATGTATCATTAGTTATCTTTGCAAGTCTCTTTGAATTATCAGTTTGGTTTGGCCTACTAGATTGGTTTTTCTTGCCATGGGAGAAGTGCTTAGCTTTGGGTTTGATCTTGTGGTGTCCTTTCCCAATGACAGAAGGGGCAGCAAGGCACGTACTGCATCGTTGCCATCAAGGATAACAAGATGGGGTTTATTTCATATTGCATGAATTTATCTCTCTACATCATGTCATCTTGCTTAAAGCGTTACTCTGTTTTAACTTAATACTCTAGATGCATGCTGGATAGCGGTCGATGAGTGGAGTAATAGTAGTAGATGCAGAATCATTTCGGTCTACTTGTCACAAACGTGATGCCTATATACATGATTATGCCTAGATATTCTCATAACTATGCTCAATTCTGTCAATTGCTCAACAGTAATTTGTTCACCCACCATAGAATACTTATGCTCTTGAGAGAAGCCACTAGTGAAACCTATGGCCCTCAGGTCTATTCTCATCATATCAATCTCCATCACTTTAATCTTGCTTTGCTTTTTTACTTTGCCTTTTACTTTTCACTTTGCATCTCTATACCAAAAATACCAAAAATATTATATCTATCAGATCTCACTCTCGTAAGTGACCGTGAAGGGATTAACAACCCCTAATCGCGTTGGTTGCGAGTAGCTATCATTTTGTGCAGGTACGAGGGACTTGAGTGTGGCCTCCTACTGGATTGATACCTTGGTTCTCAAAAACTGAGGGAAATACTTACGCTACTCTGTTGCATCATCCTTTCCTCTTCGGGGAAATCCAACGCAAGCTCAAGAGGTAGCATCTATCTACATTCACAAAGTGCAAGCTCTGAAACACCAAATGGTCTACAACACACGTAATATCCATGATTACAGGTTGGTTGGTCCATAAACGATACAAAGTCATCACATCCATGTGCACCAGTTGGGTAAGTACCTGAAAACAGTTTGCACAAATTTTTCAGGAAAGTGGAATCGGCGCAAGTTGTTCAAAGCTTATATGTGGATTAACACAGATTTGATCAATAAATTATCATGATATCATAGTTAACAATATAGTTTGTACAAATGTTATAATTAGCTCACATGCTATTATATAGAACTATATTCCAGAACTTGCAGTCTTATCAACAATGAATGCATTGACCATTTGAAACAAAGATCCTACAACCCAGTAGCTTATTTTATAGATTGTTACATAAGAATTCACTAAAGAAAAGATAACGTATTTACCAACCTCGCTAGATTTTTCATTATTAAGAGCTACATAACCATGGATAAAAAAAGGAAACTACAACACATGTACACAGGCAATTTAGTGAAACACATAGGCCAGCAACCTTGTAAAGCGACATTTTAGAAACTGTTCTTATGTAATAGCATGTGAGCTAATTACTACTGAAACAAAAAATGTACCTAATAGTTTAGGAACCCGACGAGGAAGCCCTCCATTCACCACCGGTTGCCCACATCAAGTTGTGGCCCTGGTTCCCTACGAGGTAGCCTTCCATCCACCATTCGCTTTACCTGATGTGGGCAACCATCCCTCCTCCGCCCATTGCTTGAGCTGCATGCTGGTGGTTGTGGTTCTCGTCTATTATCGGCAAGACTAGATGGGTTAGTAACTTGTTTCTCAGTGACTGGCATTGTAATGATGACAACTATATTTAACTACAGTAGTTGCATCTATTTTTTACTCTAACTATGTGAAGTTGACATAGGCATATCAAGGTGGAACACTGAATTTAAGCATAAAAAGTACATGACTAAGCAATATATATTGTGCAAGTTCAGAAGTTCATGCTTAAATGTGCAAAATGTTCATAAGTACAGGACTGAGAAAATAAGGGACTACAAGACCGGAGACTAGACCAGCGGTTCCCCTGTTGTATCTTAATAAACTATCTTATGCTCAGATAGCAGTCAGGATTCAACAAGTCCTCTGAGCAGTAAAATGAACCATACAAGTTATTTAGTTATATGGTTGAAGGAGTGGTGGTGAGCTTCAGGGATTCTGGCTTGTCAAGCAATGTATGTTGACAATTCGCTATCGCGCACACTCCAATTCTAATAGTACAATATCTCAAATGTACACAGAAAATCAAGTAGATACAACATCTTAGATGTGGATTTTACATATAACTGCATGAAACTTGTATGCACGAGACCTCATGACACACTGATGTGGATTTAAGTTGATCCAGAAAACTGAGGTGCTCGAAAATCTAGCAAGTAGGATGGGTAGCAAAGTTGAGATATAGAGAAGATCATGGAAGGCCTTGGTGTGGAGGCAGCTCAGCTCAGTCTGGGGTTATAACTTATATTATATGGCGGCAACAAAAGGAAGTAAGAAGCATCTTTATAGACAAATAATAACCATTTTCACAGAGAACTCATGACCATTTTCACAGAGAAATAAATGAGTGAATTGTCTGTAATGAGAAAAATATTGCATCAGCATTAGAGTTACACCAGACCCATAACAGAGTAACATAATTTTTTTCCAGATCCCTAGCATTTTCAATGAAATAAAACATCATATAACAGACTAGAGATTTTCAGATCAAACAAATAGATACAACTAACTAGGCATATTTGAGTGACAAATAGATCCACTGGTGGAGGTGTGGACGAGCTTGTTGGAGAAGAGATCCTTTCCTAAGAAAAGGAAGAGGAGGGTGCTGACATGGTTCTTCATGAGCGCTAGCGGTGGTCGGTGATGGTCTCGGTGGTCGGAGCTGTTGGCGGCTGCAGCACCGGGGAAGGCTTGCAGCGGATGGGGGTCAGGGGGTCTAGGATATGCTCACCGACGTCGATGGGGACTCAGACCAGCGAAGATGCCCATGTGGTGGTGGCAGCAAAGGGGACGGGGAAGGCAGGCGACGGAGGGGGTCGGGAGCTCGGGTTTATGGGCGCCGGTGGCGGCAGGGGAGGGTCCGAGGACGGAGACCCCAAGGTCGAGGACAGCGGCGGCGGAAATTGGGGGAGGGGCGGGTAGGGTTAGCACGAGTGGATATGAGGCTACGGGTTCATTTGGGGGTCCTTAGACAAAGCTGAGGTGAAAACTGGGCCGCACGCAGTGAAAATTTTGGGCTCTCACCCTAATTCACGTGGCAATTTCTGGGCCATTCATTGCTTGACACATGTTCACATACACCGACACTTAATCTGTGTGTATACACCCTACCTACGCCAACAGATGTTGTGCCATTAAGCACACACCAATACCGATTGAAAAACTACCAGGACGCGCACATCTGCCGACAGATGATATGTCACTAGGCGTTTGCCGACAGATACAACGTCATTGAGTGATTTCCGACACATAGTTTGTCTGCAGTGATGTACAATGGCTGACAGATGATCTGATTACAAAGCTATAGAGCTACGCCAACAGATTTTCTATAGAGAATAATAGACCTTTGCCCACAGGAGTGTGTCACCTAAGCTCTACCATGGTGTAGTGCAGTGCCTTATTTGTAACGAAAGTACTAAACTGGCGCAGTGGCCAAGTGACACTACCGACAGCTATTTCGCCCGGGTTTGATCCCCATTGTCATCTACGCACACCACCTCCAACATTTACCAAAACTTCATCCTCATTTTCTCTGTTTCTCGCACACTCGACATTGTGTGGGCATTTTGAAAATAGCATATCTTTTTGACTGTGCATCATATGAAGATGTGCTATGCATGAATATTGATCAACATGATGTTAACTGGCTGGTAGTTCCATTTTCGACCATGAATAAAACTTCCAACATGATGTTATCCTTGTTTGAAAAGGTCGTGTTAATATAAATGCTCTTCCTCTAAAAGTTGCAGTTTCTTATGTGAAACTGAAACTTGCAGTTTCTTCTTTGAGAATCACATCATCTGCACTTTTATACTCCTATGAAACTACTTTTTTTGAAGTTCTAAAAATAGATCTCTAGAATTCATAAAATACTTCATATTCTCAATACTGCAAATCGGAAATTCAAAAGACATTCATATCTGAAAGTACTCTCAAAATACACAACACAAAACACAATTCACAACCTGCAAATACTGACAACCCTAAGCTCCTCCTGACAATTCACAACCTGCCCGACTATTGGGCTGGGGGGGGGGCAGTCCCATCCTATTCCTCGGCTGCAGACAGCCGCCCCGTGAGACGATGTGAACGGCAAGGGAGAGGATGGCGGGGAAGCGTCATCGGGCCAACTGCTTTTCTCCTCTTGCAGTTGGGTTCGGTCGACTAACACTCCACCGGCTAGCTCTGGCATGACACCCTCACAAACAACACCCTGTAGATGCTCGATCCTTCAATCTTTGGTGGATGCTCCATCTAGGATCGATACTCCCACCACCGCTCCCTCACGATCGGATTCGGTGAATCTGTTTGCTCCATGGCCTAGAGGGGCAGCTCTATGTACTATCACGTGACTCCCTTCGGGAGTATTGCTGCCTTTTCACTCTGTTGCAGATATTTGGCCATGGATGTCGTTGTCGCCGCTAGTTGGTCCTTGTTGTCAAATCAAGACTGTATCTCCAACATCCTAGCTAGCTTCACAGGGTTGCCGTCTGCGATCCTCACGTATTGGTTGTAATCCTCCATCGATCTACTTCTCCACAGCACCTTCACTCGCCGGCGGTGGTTTTTGAATGGAAGAGGAGAGGGGTAGTGATGGTTTTGGATTAGAACTGGAGAGGAGCGACGCTGGTTTTGGATTGGAATAGGAGAGGAGCGGCGGTGGTTTAAGAGGAGAGGAGCGGCGCTGGTCTTGGAAGTATTTTTTTGTTTTGCATATTTTGGGTTAATGTTTGACCACGTACTATATTTGACAAGCAAAATGTGAATGGATGTCACCAAAAATTGTATCATTTGGTTCGTATCTGAATGTACTTTCAAATTATATTATTTTTGCAATGTATAACATATATTTTATTTGTGAAAATCATTGTCAATTATGACCCAGAATAAAAGGGAGACTAGTTAATGTGGGGTCGCTTTCTTAATTGAAGGGAAAATTTATTTTGATTTTGATCCAGTCACAGCGCGCTGGCCCTCTCGTCCAATCCTAAATCACTGACGCACGCTCCTCTCCCTCTTCTCTATTGCAAAACCACCTCCTCTCCTCTCCATCATCTCCATTCCAGAACCACCTTCTCGACTCTCCCTATTCTCCATTGCAAAACCACCTCCTCTCCTCTCCATCATCTCCATTCCAAAACCACCGTCTCGCCTCTCCCTCCTCTCCATTGCAAAACCAACCCTATCCTCTCCATCATCTCCATTCGAAAACCATTGTCTCTCCTCCCATCTTCCAAAGCTAGCACCAGACCACTCAGAAGGACATCTATGGAAAGGATGCAACAGCAAATAATGTAGATCGCCGGCAGCGACCAGGCAAAGTTAGCCAGGTTGAATGAGATCCTCACTTGGTTTGACAATGAGTGGGAGATTTCGAGGATGGTGAGGGCCATGTGGCAATGTATGCGAAAGAGCAATGAGGGCGGCGATGTAATCCTCGGTGGCAGTCACGCCGCAGTCCTTCGAGTTCATCGAGTATCTCCTCTGGGCGATGGAGCAGACAGATTCGCCCAAGGTGAAAGTCAGGCGGAGGTGGTGGGCGTACAGGTCGAAGGTCGAGCACCCAGAGGATAACAAATCAATTGAGTACTGTGTGGCGTTCGTGAGGGTGCAGAGCCAGCCGGAGCCACAAAAGTATTCGTTCTCCCACAGCAAGAGGAGGCCGGATGGCGCGACATCTCTTCCCCACCATTCTCCACCACTACTAGAGAAAACCTTACTAGTGGCGCTGGTTTTTTAGTAGCAATAGCGCGGGCACCCGTGCTACTGCTAGGGTGCTACAGCTATTATTTAGCAGTAGCGCATTTCTAAACAAGCGATGTAGCTAAAATACTTAGTAGTAGCGCCTCTTTCTCCACCAACGCTACTACTATCATCACATAGTAGTAGCGCCCTATTTTATCCCCATGCTACAACTAGGTAAATAGAAATAAAAAATAAAAAAGGAGTCAGATGCAATATTCATGGAAATCAAGACAAGTCTAGTGCAACTAAACTAAGTTCACGGAACCATCTCAAAGGCATTAACGATAATACCACATTTAATTTAACCACACAATCTCACAGACTCATATATAGTAGTCAACAATGCATGGATAAATCATAGTTGATAAGTCTACTAGGTAGTCATACTTGCATATATATGGTTCAGCAGCCACACGCATGCATGGATAGATCTCACAAGCATATGTAGTTCTAGATCGATGACGACCATCATCCTCAAGCCTGGGCAGTGGGTGTTCCTGAGAGTAATTAGGATTGCCTCTCCAACATGAAGATTCTTGCTGACGAGGAAGCCCTTCCACCCAACCGAGTTTAAGTGTGTGCGACCGTCCGTGTCCACGCCGTACGCACAAGTGGTGACGGAGCCCCTCGCAGTAAGGCGTATTCCAGCAGAGCCTTCTTGATCAGACTTGATACCACAACTCTCAGATAGGCTCTTTGGCAATTTCTAAATAAGAAAAACATATGAATTAATAAGTAGCCTCACACATTCTACACTATCAAAAGACAGTACCACATTTCTACACTAAGTATAACAATAAAGCATATATATCATCGGATTCACTAAGCATATATATCATCGGATTCACTAAGCATATAGATCATCGGATTTACTAAGCATATAATATTCACTAAGCATACAAGATTCACTAAGCATATATATCATCGGACTCTACATTAAGTATAACAATAAAGCATATCATCAAATTACTACAGTAAATGCAACATACCATGATATGCCGATCAACCATGGTACTTGTCAGGCGGGTCACGAATGGCACCCCGACAAAGTCAGCATGTGGCGGAATGATGTCCCATAGGTTGCACACCTCCTCCTCGCTCAACCTCATTCTTTGAGCAAGGATGGCTTCACCAAGTGGGTCGTCATCATCCTCATCATCCTCATCATCTTCATCCTCTTCTGCTTTGTTGACATAAATAACGACCAACTTGGGTCTTTCTGCTCTGAAGGAGAAGCTGATCAACTCACCACCAGTGATACGCATGTGGGCGATGAAACGGACCCATCCATCTCCTCCCACCAGCGTCATATTTCGTCCTTTCTCGACTTCCATAGTGTAGGGGCCCCTAGGAGCCTGAAAGGACACATAGTCTCCGGTCAGCTTGTTGAATTCTGACCTCACATTGCATGGGACAATCTGTGTGCAAAAAGCAAAGTGATATATACACGATGCATTAATGCCAATAACACTAAAAAATAGTGGTTACTAGTTTCATATAATTTATTACTGCCACATCAAGAAAACTCGACGGGTAGTAAATGCCGAACAACGTGCCAGTTGCAAGGCTGCTGTCGCACCTTGACTTGCACCGTCGGCATGGTGGTGGTGGTGGTGGCGGCATCATTTCCCTAAAGCAATATGATTAGAGGATTAACGATCCAAAAATTAAACATAAAGTTTTCAATACACACATCAGGTTTTGAATAATATACACATCATAGAGAATACACATGAGGTTCACATGGCAAGCAAAATAACAACTAAATTGTAGTTCAGTTTAGATAATAACCTAATAGAGATCATGTAACCCAAACAGAGCCTAATAACCCAAACATAGCCTAATAACCCAAACAGAGCCTAATATAGAATTCACAAGTGGGTGAAAATGAAGCCAACATTTTCTACTACAAAATATAAGCACCATACTAAGAGATAGTACAAGGGAAGAACAATTGCACACACAGATAAAAGATAGCATCAATCTGTCCTAATTAACACAGCAAAGTCAGTTTTATCATTCAAGAAAACAGAGACATGAGACAGATCAGTTAGCATTTTTTTTAAACGGGTGTTAGCATATATTCAAATGCGCACCATAACAACTTGGAAATTTGAGCATCATCACATACAAACACTCTGTTCAACCTGAAAGAGTATCGAATCAAGCATTGATTTTTCCATGAAACCACATAACAGTGAGGGCTTCTTGGTCATATCTTTATATGCATCAACAAAGAAGCTAGTGGATCAAATTCACACATAGGGTAGCTCATCACAAGGATACAAACATTTATACCTTTACGAAGAACTGGCACAATCAACATCATTCAGATGAAAGGAGGAGCATTCACGACATAATCTAGTGTCAGGAAAGAACCCCTCTCTAAACCCTAGAACACTAGGCACCACCGCCGCCACCACTGCTCCAGGGACAACAACCAAGAATTGAAACCCAAGTTTCAATTATATGTGCTAAACTACTAATCAAGAATTGAAACCCATGTTTTGGTGAGCAACAAAAAGCCTCTACTTGTCTCACCTAACCCCTCTCTCTACTCTCTCCCCCATCACGCGAGGAAACAAGCCTGGAACACATCGCATCGAAGCGCGGAGTCACCGTACAATCCCTCAATCCCTTTCCCCCAGGCAAAATCCCAAAACATGGCGACTGCCATGGCGAATCAATTGGAGCCTAGCTAGTGGTGGCACGCTCAGGGAGGAGGAGATCGAGGGGGACTTACAGGGCTAGAGTGTCGGAGGAGGCGAGAGGCGACCGCGCGTGGTGGCGGCGCACGGCACCGTCGACGGAGGTGAGGCCGCCGGGGAGGAACCCTAACCGCGGTGGCATCATCGGGCGGAGGGGGTTGATTGTGAGAGTGAGGGGGTGCGGGGGGCGCTCGAGAAGGTTTTCTTTTCCCCTAGTAGTAGCACTAGGTAGAGGCCGGCGCTACTGCTAATACCACCAGCTGTAGCGCCCGTTTGAAACAAATGCTACAGGTAAGAGGGCTACCGTTTTTGCCCTGCGGCCCATGTAACAGCTGCGCGGCCCAAGCTAACAAACGCTGCTGTTATTTAATAGTAGTACCGTGTTTTCTACCCAGCGCTACTGGTAAATACCAGTAGCGTGGGGTCAAAAACAGACGTTATTGGTAAACTTCTACCTATAAGCATTTTCCTAGTAGTGCACGGTTCCCTCGACGCTCGCCTCGTTTCAACGGCGGCGGTAGGGTTTAAGGTAAGCTTCGCAGTAACCTAATCTTCCTTCTGCTCATGCTTACAATTAGTGTGATAGGTAATGAAGTCATGCTTACAATCACTCTCCGAGTACTATGTAAATCACCCTAAAATATCTCTGGACCTTTGGGTCAAAGTTGTGACACTGTACAAATAAATAAAAATAGATTGGTGGTTCTTTCAGCAAAGAGTACTCCCTAGAAAACTGCCAATATAAGCTCATAGTATTTGGTTAGAGGATTTGATGCCGAGAAAGATCCATCCACAGAGAGTGTCACACATCCCACTGGTGGTGGTGGATGCCAATGCATGCATGGAGCATGGTTGGTGTCGGTAATTTTTACTTGGCACACCTTGCACTCTCCATATATGCCGGTTCCATCCGTACATTTGTGCAGTTCCACCAAAATGCAGCTGAATAACCCTGTTTGCACAGATAATGAAAAAGCATGGTTACATTATAGTGGCACTAGTTGATGAAACATACACTAATAAATAGAATAAAATATTCCGATAGTATCATAGTATGCCATGCTGCGAGGGCGAGATGGGCCTTGCGACGCCTCATACTGGAAATCGACACAAGTCTCCCCGATACACCTTCTGCCAGTGATGAACATCAGTGTATAGCGGTAGTACAAGGAGGGGCCTTGAGACATTCCAATCTCTATTTTTGTGCAGATCAACTAAAATTAAGCACCCAAGTTTGCAGAAACGCTTAAACATTAACAATGGGACTAGTTGATGAAACATATACTAACAAAGAGAAGCACTTTCTTTATCTACGTTGGAAATGAAATGATAAAGAGGACACTCGCTCTATTTTAACTATATTATTACTTCATTTTATCAGTGGCACTAGGGTCGAGCAGGTGGCAAATGAGGTGTACCGTGCAGCGCAAGGATGGAGGTTGGGGGTTCTTAGACTGAGATGCTGAAGCTGGCTCTATCTTCCCCCTGATGTTTCTGTGGTAGCATTTTGGTTGTAATCCAAACTTGGTCGAGCTGGTGCTGCATCCCCCTACCTTCCTAGCCTATGTGGTGAACTTGTCTCCTGCTAGCACTTAGTCCGGTCTAGTAGTAGTTGCATAACTGCCCGTTTACACTGAGATGTTGTCGGAGAAAACCCCCTCCTTCGATATATAAAAAAATTAGTCGCACTAGCGGTGCCAAAACACTGCTACAAATTAATAGTGCCACTAGATTAAGGTGCAAAATAATAACATTACTGCTTTATCATGGCAGTGCCAAAACAGTAGCACAAGAGCAGACTCAACATGCAGGATCTTTGGCAAATGGTCAGACCAAAAATGAACATACCTCGTGATGGGAACCATATCTGCAGTCAACACCATCGTAGAAGGGATGACACCAGTGAGGGAGTCCTAGACTAAGGGATCCTCGGGCTTCCGGCCTGGTATCTATGGGCCGGATTAATGGGCTGTGAAGATATGAAGACCGAAGACTGTACCCGTGTCCGGATAGGACTCTCCTTGGCGTGGAAGGCATGCTTGGCGAACAACTATGAAGATTCCATCTTATGTAACCGACTCTATGTAACCCTAGATTCCCCTAGTGTCTATATAAACCGGAGGGTGTAGTCCGAAAAGGATATACTAAATACCGTAGTCATACATGCTAGACTTCTTGGGTTTAGCCATCTATCTCGTGGTAGATCAACTCTTGTAATAATTATATTCATCAAGATCAATCAAGCAGGAAGTAGGGTATTACCTCCATAGAGAGGGCCCGAACCTGGGTAAACATCGTGTCCCCTATCTCCTGTTACCATCAACCTTAGACGCACAGTTCGGGAACCCCTTCCGAGATCCACCGGTTTTCACACCAACATTGGTGCTTTCATTGAGAGTTCCACTGTGCCATCATCGCAGAGGTTGATGGCTCAACTTATCATCAAGGAAAATATCACCTCCGAAGGAGCTCTGGCCTCAGGCCAGACCCTTCGGCTGGGCGGTTTTACTATGATCACCCGCTCGGCCTTCAAGCCGACAAGGATGACCTCCCGAGTCATCGAAAAACGTATTTGTGTTGATTATGAATACGCCAAATAGATGAACTCGACGGAGTTATCATCTTTGAACGAACTCCTAGATCGCATCGCCACCTTGGTGGTCGCTACAGACTACGATCGG
This sequence comes from Triticum aestivum, assembly GCF_018294505.1. Taxonomy (NCBI): domain Eukaryota; kingdom Viridiplantae; phylum Streptophyta; class Magnoliopsida; order Poales; family Poaceae; genus Triticum; species Triticum aestivum. The sequence continues at coordinate 208,520,975 of NC_057806.1, forward strand.
ATTGGACTTAAACCCGACCAGAGAGAGATTAATTCTCCACCGATCACCCACCAGATAGCGGTAGTCGAGGAGCAAGATAAACCTTCCTCTATCTTGAGGACGAATTATGTTTGGATCTCCGACCTCGAGAAGCCAGATACCTACCGACAGAAAGACACACCTCGTCCTTCGAACTTAGAGTTGGACGGCAGGCTTCAAAAATCAGAAGATACTCCGGAGCCCAGACTATTCAGTCCGGAAAAACCTCAGACTCCGGATGATCGGTCGGGTCAGGGTTCAGATCCAATTCCACCCACCCACCCAAACATAAGTGCTCTCACGAGCATACAACAGCAGTCTCAGGAAACGGTCCACCACTTTTGGGCTAGATTCCTCCTTGTCAAGGACAAGGTTAAAGATTGTCGCGACAAAGACGCAATATCGGCGTTCCGCAACAATTGGAAGAATGAAGGACTCCTCAACGCCATTAATCGCCGCCGCATACTACACTTCGCTGACTTGGCAACTATTGTATAGAAGTACAACACAATGGAGAGCGCCTGGAGAGATCAGACAGTTTGGAAGCTATCGGTCCCAACTCAACCATTGGTCCATGCAAAAAGGGCGCACCCCTGTAATGCGCCTAGATCAATAGCGAAGAAATGCAAACCCATCACATGGCGCGGAACCGTTCTGGAGGGATGGATTGATGGCCCATGCAAAATACACACCACACCGGATACCATACCAACCCACAACCTTAGAGCATGTTGGATACTCCGGCAGGTAGCCAAAAATAGTGAGGACATCCTCACCAAAGACACCCGAGAGCAACACCCTCCAGAAGATGACGAACCCAGAGTACTGACAGTCTTTGAGACATTCACTTCAACCAATACGCGCAAAAGGGCACTCCGCGAACTCGCCGAAGTCTGCCAGTCCGCAACAATAAACCCTCGGAACGACATAGCGATAACCTTCAACGCTGGCGACGAACAAAAACATAGGACGGTCCGAACACCAGCCGCCTTGGTGCTCAGCCCAATTGTGGATGGCTTTCGGCTCACCAAGGTTTTCATGGACGGGGGTAGCGGACTAAACCTCATCTATGGGGATACAATACAAAAAATGGAAATAGACAGGAGCCACATCGAGCAAAGCAGCACGACCTTCCAATGAATCATTCCCAGTCGGGAGGCACGGTGTCCGGGAATAATCACCCTCGACGTGGTATTCGGCACACCGGAGAACTAGCGGTCCGAAGAAATAACCTTCCAGGTGGCCCCCTTCAACATCGGATATCACACCCTCTTAGGGCGAGATTCATTTACACGCTTTCAAGCAATACCCCATTATGGGTACATGAAGCTTAAGATGCCCGCCATGCCCAATGGTATAATCACTCTAGTTAGTGATCCGGACATAGCACTCCGCGCCGAGAATAAGACCGTGTCCCTGGCCCTTGAGGCATTATCTGAAGCCCTCGCGGCCAAAGAGTTAACCGCGCTACGCTCCACGGTGGACAGAGATGATGTGGTCCTAGACAAACGACCCAAATCCACCTCATTCAAACCGGGTGAAGAAATAGTCAAATTACAAGTCCATCCAACGGACCCCAAGAAGACAACATCCATCAGAGCACAACTAGACCCGATGGTTGACGCTGCTCTAGGAGAGTTCCTGCGTGAGAATTGGGATATATTCTCCTAGCACCCTTCCGATATACCAGGAATCCCACGCGAGTTGGCTGAACACAACCTCAACATATTAAAGGGACACAAGCCGATCAAGCAAACACTGGGGCGCTTTTCTGAACCCAAACGCCAAGCTATGAGGGAAGAGCTAGCCAAGCTAATCGAGGCCTGATTCACTAGAGAAATAAAACATCTGGACTGGCTGGCAAATTTGGTGATGGTACCAAAGAAGGACAAATCCTGGCGCCTGTGCATCGATTTCAAAGACCTCAACGAGGCATGCCCCAAGTATCCCTCCCCATTCCCCGCATCGATCAAATCATCGATGCCACCACAGGACACGACTCATTGTGTTTCCTTGACGCATATTCTGGATACCATCAAATCAAAATGAAGGAGTCCGATCAAGCTGCAACAGCATTCATCACCCCATATGGGCCATTCTGCTTCAACAACATGCCCTTCGGGCTCAAGAACGCCAGTGCCACATACCAACGCATGATTCAAACATGCCTGGAGAAACAGATCGGCAAGACAGTTGAAGCTTATGTGGACGACGTCATCATCAAAACTAGGCACGTCGAAACACTAATAGACGATTTACGTCTCACATTCGAGATCCTCCGCGTGTATGACATTAAGCTCAATCCGGAAAAGTGCGTTTTCGGCGTTCCTGCTGGAAAACTTCTGGGCTTCATCGTCTCGAATAGATGAATTGAAGCAAGCCCAGCCAAAATCCGAGCTCTATCACAATTGGCTATGCCAACAGACCTTAAACAAGCTCAAAAGCTCGCGGGTTGCGTGGTAGCTCTAAGCCACTTTATCTCCAGATTGCGAGAAAAGGCACTGCCACTCTATCGCCTTCTACGGCTAACTGACCACTTTGAGTGGACGGAAGTGGCAACAACCGGACTGGAGGAAATAAAAATCCTTCTTGCTAGCAATCCAATCCTGGTCGAACCAAACATCGGCGAACCAATGTTATTATACATATCGGCAACACATCAGGTGGTGAGTGCCATACTCATCGTTGAACGAGAATAGGACGGACATAAATTCCTGCTACAGAAGCCAGTATACTACGTATCTACTGTCCTTACACCATGCAAATCCCGGTACCCTCATTATCAAAATATAGCATACGCGGTCTTCATGGCATCCCGAAAGCTCCGTCACTACTTCTAGGAGTGTTTGATCACAGTGGCTTCCGAAGTACCATTGAATGACATTATAAACAACCGCGATGCTACAGGCCGGATTGCCAAATGGGCCATTGATCTCCTCCCATTCGACATCACATATAAACCACGTCGAGCTATCAAATCCCAAGTGTTGGCCGACTTCGTCGCCGAATGGACAGAAGCCGAACTCCCTGATGACCCACAAGTATAGGGGATCTATCATAGTCCTTTCGATAAGTAAGACTGTCGAACCCAACGAGGAGTAGAAGGAAATGATAAATGGTTTTCAGCAAGGTATTCTCTACAAGTACTGAAATAAGTGGTAACAGCTAGTTTTGTGATGAGATAATTTGTAAAGAGCAACAAGTAACAAAAGTAAATGAAGTGCAGCAAGGTGGCCCAATCCTTTTTGTAGCAAAGAACAAGCCTGGACAAACTCTTATACAAGGAAAGTGCTCCCGAGGACAGATGGGAATATCGTCAAGCTAGTTTTCATCACATTCATATGAGTCGCGTTCGGTACTTTGATAAGTTGACATGTCGGTGGACCGGTGCTTGGGTTCTATTCTTACTTGAACAAGCATCCCACTTATGATTAACCTCTATTTCAAGCATCCGCAACTACAACAAAAGTATTAAGGTAAACCTAACCATAGCATGAAACATATGGATCCAAATCAGCCCCTTACGAAGCAACGCATAAACTAGGGTTTAAGATTCTGTCACTCTAGCAACCCATCATCTACTTATTACTTCCCAATGCCTTCCTCTAGGCCCAAATAATGGTGAAGTGTTATGTAGTCGACGTTCACATAACACCACTAGAGGCTAGACAACATACATCTCATCAAAATATCGAACAAATACCAAATTCACATGACTACTAATAGCAAGACTTCTCCCTTGTCCTCAGGAACAAACGTAACTACTCACAAAGCATACTCATGTTCAAAATCAGAGGGGTAATAATATGCATAAAGGATCTGAACATATGATCTTCCAGCAATTAAACCAACTAGAATCAACTACAAAGAGTAATTAACACTACTAGCAACCTACTAGCACCAATCCCGGACTTGGAGACAAGAATTGGATACAAGAGATGAACTAGGGTTTTGAGATGAGATGGTGCTGATGAAGATGTTGATGGAGATTGCCCTCTCCCAATGAGAGGAGCGTTGGTGATGACGATGGCGATGATTTCCCCCTCCGGAAGGGAAGTTTCCCCGGCAGAACAGCTCTGCCGGAGCTCTAGATTGGATCCACCAAGGTTCCGCCTCGTGGCGGCGGAGTTTCGTCCGGAAAGTTTGCTTCTTATTTTTTCTTGACGAAAGACTTCATATAGGAGAAGATGGTCATTCAAAATCTATGAGGGGACCACTAGGTAGGGGGCACGCCCTAGGGGGGGCGCCCCCCAACCTCATGAGCAGGGTGTGGGCCCCCTAGTCTTCATCTTTGGCGAGGATTTTTCATTATTTATTATAAGGTGTTCCGTGGAGTTTCTGGACTTTTGGAGTTGTGCAGAATAGGTCTCTAATATTTGCTCCGTTTCCAGCCCAGAATTCCAGCTACCAGCATTCTCCCTCCTTATGTAAACCTTGTAAAATAAGAGAGAATAGCCATAAGTATTGTGACATAATGTGAAATAACAGCCCATAATGCAATAAATATCGATATAAAAGCATGATGCAAAATGGACGTATCAACTCCCCCAATCTTAGACCTTGCTTGTCCTCAAGCGAAAGCCGATAACAATAAATATGTCCCCATGTTTCGAGGTAGAGGCGTCGATAAAAATAAAATACGGACATGAGGGCATCATGATTATTCTCATAACAGCAACATACATAGATATTGTCATATGATTACTTATGTTCAAGTGATGATCTATTCACAATGCAAAAGTATGAATTAGAAACCTTATTGAGAACCAACAAATTATAACCTCAGTCATTGAAACAATTACAATTTATCATAACATCTGAAAGATTCTATGTCAGAGCTAAAAAGCAAGTCCATATACTCAACTATCATCTAGTCCTTCATAATTGCTAACACTTGCGCAATACTTGTGGTTACGGAGTTTTAATCGGACACAGAGAAAGATAGGGGCTTATAGTTTCACCCCACAACCTTTTACCTCGAGGTTAATGTCAACAATAATAACTCATGCCCCCCTACATCCAATTAGATATATCTATCAGGATCTTTCCAACACACTGTGCTTGCCAAAGGATAAAATGTAAAAAGGAAAGGTGAAGATCACCATGACTCTTGCATAAGGTAGAACAGAATAATAAAAGATAGGCCCTTCGCAGAGGGAAGCAGAGGTTGCCATGCGCTTTTATGGTTGGATGTACAAAATCTTAATGCGAAAGAACGTCACTTTATATTGCCCCTTGTGATATGAACCTTTATTATGCAGTCTGTCGCTTTTATTACTTCCACATCACAAGATCGTATAAAGCTTATTTCTCCCACACTAATCATACATTTTTAGAGAAATTTTTATTGCTTTGCACCGATGACAACTTATTTGAAGGATCTTACTCAATCCATAGGTAGATATGGTGGACTCTCATGGCAAAACTTGTTTAAGGGTATTTGGAAGCACAAGTAGTATCTCTACTTGGTGCTGAGTATTTGGCTAGCATGAGGGGGAAAGGCAAGCTCAACATGTTGGATGATCCATGCCAACATACTTTATCTCAGATATAAGAAAACATAACCCATTACGTTGTCTTCCTTGTCCAACATCAACTCTTTAGCATGTCATATTTTGATGAGTGCTCCCAATCATAAAAGATGTCAATAAAAGTATATTTATATGTGAAACCTCTCTTTCCTTATTACTTCTTATTAATTGCAACGATGACCAAAGCTATGTCTGCCAACTCCCAACAAATTTTAATCATCACACTCTTTCTATATGAAGTCATTACTATCAATAGTATCAATATGAACTTTTGTTTCTTTTTATTCTTTTTCTCTTCCCCTTTTTTTTATTCACCCAAGATCATAGCAAGAAAATCAAGCCCTTGACTCAACACTAATCTTTATTATATAGCTCACGGACTCGATTACATGGAGAGATCATAAAGCAAAACTTAAAACTAGATCATGCCATAAACTTTATTCTACTAGATCAAAATACTACCAAAAGGATCGAACTAAGAAAAATGGTAAAGATAAAAGTGATGGTGATACGATATTGGGGCACCTCCCCCAAGCTTGGTTGTTGCCAAGGGGAGTGACCATACCCATGTTATTATGTCTCCTTGGTTGGTGAAGAAGGTGGAGGTGTTGTTGATGACGTATAGTCGCACATCGAGCGTAGGAGGTCTTCTAACTTGCGGATAATGCCCTTGAGTGCGATGATATGCTCCTTCAACAAAATATTTTCACATGTGAGATACTTATTTTGTATACGAGCCAACTCAATCATCTTGAAAGCTTCGATTTCTGCAGGGGTAAGAAGATTATGATCCAGTTCAAGGGTGTCTTCTGTTGCTGGAACTTGGTCCTCCATGGCCTTCTTGATCCCTTCATCCTTGTTGATCTCCATAGGTTCTTCTCTCTTCAGCTCTATCTTCATTAGCCAAGCAACGTTGCCCTCATGGTTGGAGGAGGAGGGAGACGACATAGTGCCTAGTCTTGACAACCCTGACAGAAAACAGCTCGAAACAAAGACAGGAGATTTTTGCGTGATACGGGAGTCAAAACCTTCGGGAGAATATATAGTGAATTTTTACCGACCAAAATATGTATCGTGCAAGAAAACGGAGTCTGGAAGGCACACGAGGTGCTCACGAGGTAGGGGGCGCGCCCATGGGGGTAGGGCGCGCCCTCCACCCTTGTGGGGCCCTCATGTCCTTCCCGTACTGCTACTTAATTTTCTATTTTTCTAAATATTCCAAAACAGAGAAATATTGCCTTAAAAATTGTTTTGGAATCGGTTTACTTACCATACCACATACCTATTCCTTTTTCGGAGTCTAAAACGTTCTGGAAGGTGTCCCTTATGTATTCCTCCGGGGTTACGGTTTTAATAACATTGGTTTCAACATTTATGGGATTACCTGAGATATAATGTTTGATTCTTTGACCATTTACCACCTTCGGATTTGTGCCTTCGAAGTTGTTGATTTTTATGGCACCGGAATGATAGACCTCCTCGATAACATAGGGGCCTTCGCATTTAGAGAGAAGTTTACCTGCAAAAAATCTTAAACGAGAGTTGTATAGCAATACATAATCACCTACATTAAACTAACACTTTTGTATCCTTTCGTCATGCCATCTTTTAACCTTTTCTTTAAAGAAATTGGCATTTTCATATGCTTGGGTTCTCCATTCATCAAGTGAGCTAATATCAAATAACCTCTTTTCACCGGCAAGTTTGAAATCATAGTTGAGCTCTTTAATAGCCCAATATGTCTTATGTTCTAGTTCGAGAGGTAAGTGACATGCTTTTCCATATACCATTTTATACGGAGACATACCCATAGGATTTTTATATATAGTTCTATAGGCCCATAATGCATCATCAAGTTTTTTGGACCAATTCTTTCTAGACCTATTGACAGCCTTTTGCAAAATTAATTTGAGTTCTCAATTACTCAATTCTACTTGACCACTAGACTGAGGATGATAAGGAGATGCAATTCTATAATTAACATCATATTTAGCAAGCATTTTATGGAAAGCACCATGAATAAAATGTGAACCACCATCAGTCATTAAATATCTAGGGACTCCAAACCTAGGAAAAATAACTTCTTTAAGCATTTTAATATAAGTGTTATGATCAGCACTACTAGTTGGAATAGCTTCTACCCACTTAGTAACGTAATCAACAACAACTAAAATATGTGTATATCCATTAGAGGCAGGAAAAGGTCCCATATAATCAAATCCCCAAACAACAAACGGTTCAATAACAAGTGAATAATTCATAGGCATTTCTTGACGTCTACTAATATTACCAATTATTTAACATTCATCACAAGATAGGACAAAATTACGGGCATCCTTGAAGAGAGTAGGCCAATAACAACCGGATTGCAATACCTTATGTGCAGTTCTATCTCCCGCGTGGTGTCCTCCATAAGTTTCGGAATGGCACTTGCGTAGGATCTGTTCCTGTTCATTCTCAGGTACACAACATCTAATAACACCATCTACTCCTTCTTTATAAAGATGTGGGTCATCCCAAAAGTAATGTCTCAAATCATAGAAGAACTTTTTCTTTTGTTGGTATGTGAAGCTAGGTGGTATAAATTTAGCAACTATGTAATTAGCATAATCAGCATACCAAGGGGTACTACGAGAAGTACTTATGACATTTAATTGTTCATCAGGAAAGCTATCATCAATAGGTAGTGGGTCATCAAGAACATTCTCTAACCTAGATAAGTTGTCTGCAACGGGGTTCTCAGCTCCTTTTCTATCAACAATATGCAAATCAAATTCTTGTAGCAAGAGAACCCATCTAATAAGTCTAGGTCTAGCATCTTTCTTCTCCATAAGATATTTAATAGCAGCATGATTAGTGTGAATAGTTACTTTGGAATCAACAATATAAGGTCTGAACTTATCACAAGCAAATACAACCGCTAAAAGTTCTTTTTTAGTAGTAGCATAATTTCTTTGAGCATTGTATAGAGTCTTACTAGCATAATGGATAACATTTAATTTCTTATCAACTCTTTTCCCTAGGACAGCACCTACAGCATAATCGCTAGCATCACACATAATTTCAAAGGGTAAATTCCAATCAGGTGGCTGAACAATAGGTGCAGAGACTAATGCTTTCTTAAGTATTTCAAATGCTTCTACACAATCATCATCAAAGACAAATGGTATATCTTTTTGTAATAAATTAGTCAGAGGCCGAGAAATTTTGGAGAAGTCCTTAATAAACCTCCTATAAAATTCGGCGTGACCAAGGAAACTTCTTATACCTTTGATGTCCTTGGGACATGGCATATTTTCAATAGCATCAACATCGGCTTTATCAACTTCAATACCTCTTTCAAAAACATTATGCCCCAAGACAATACCCTCATTAACCATAAAGTGGCACTTTTCCGAATTCAAGACAGGATTAGTTTCTTCACATCTCTGCAAAACTCGATCAAGATTGCTCAAGCAATCATCAAAAGAAGATCCATAGACGGAAAAATCGTCCATGAAAACCTCACAAATCTTTTCACAAAAGTCAGAGAATATAGCCATCATGCATCTTTGAAAGGTAGCAGGTGCATTACATAAACCAAAAGGCATACGTCTATAAGCAAAAGTACCAAAAGGGCATGTAAAAGTAGTCTTTGATTGATCTTTAGCCAACACAGGTATTTGAGAGAAACCAGAATAACCATCTAGAAAGTAGTAATTTGTATGTTTGCATAATCTTTCTAGCATTTGATCGATAAAAGGTAAGGGGTAATGATCTTTCTTAGTAGCCTTATTTAATTTACGGAAATCAATTACCATCCTATAACCCATAATAATTCTTTGTGGAACCAATTCATCTTTATCATTAGGAACAACGGTAATACCTCCCTTCTTAGGGACACAATGAACATGACTTACCCACTGACTATCAGCAACGGGATAAATTATACCTGCCTCCAGAAGCTTTAGTATTTCTTTTCTTACCACTTCTTTCATTTTGCGATTCAGGGGTCGTTGAGGATCACGAACTGGTTTGGCATCTGCTTCCAAATATATTTTATGTTGACATATAGTGGAACTAATGCCCTTAAGATCATCAAGAGTATATCCAATAGCAGCACGGTGCTTCTTCAGAGTTTTCAATAATCTTTCTCCTTCATGCTCTGAAAGGTTAGCACTAATAATAACAGGATATATCTTCTTTTCATCAAGATAAGCATATTTAAGATTATCAGGCAATGGTTTAAGCTCAAACACGGGATCACCCTTAGGTGGAGGAGGATCCCCTAGGATTTCAACAGGAAAATTGTGTTTCAGCATAGGTTCTTGTTTAAAGAATACTTCATCTATTTCCCTTCTTTCATTCATAAACATATCATTCTCATGGTCTAGCAAATATTGTTCTAAAGGATCATTAGGAGGTATGGAAACAGAAGCAAGACCAATAATTTCATCCTTACTAGGCAATTCTTCTTCACGGTGTTGTTTACTAAATTTAGAGAAATTAAATTCATGAGTCATATCATCCAAACCAACAGTAACAACATCCCTTGTGCAATCTATGGTAGTATTAACAGTATTTAAGAAGGGTCTACCAAATATAATGGGACAAAAGCTATCTTGTGGGGAACCAAGAACAAGAAAATCAGCAGGATATTTAGTTTTCCCACACGGGACTTCAACATCTCTACCAATTCCCATTGGTGAAATAGTATCTCTATTCACAAGTTTAATAGTAACATCAAGTTCTTCTAACTCAACAGGTGCAATGTCATGCATAATTTCTTTGTATAAGTCAATAGGTATTGCACTAGCACTAGCACCCATATCACATAAGCCATGATAACAATGATATCCTATTTTAACAGAAATAACAGGCACGCCTACCACATGTCTATGTTTATCTTTAGCACAAGGTTTAGCAATTCTAGCAGTTTCACCGCAGAACTGAATAACATGCCCATCAATATTATCAGACAAGAGATCTTTAACAATAGCAATATTAGGTTTTACTTTAACTTGCTAAGGAGGTGTATATGTTTTAATATTGCTTTTACGAACCATAGTTGAAGCTTTAGCATGATCCTTTATCCTAACAGGGAAAGGTGGTTTCTCAACATAACAAGTAGGAACAATAGGATCATTATAAGTGACAATCTTTTCTACAACTTTAATAGGTGCAGCTACTTTTACTTCTATGGGAGGATGATATTTAAACCACTTCTCCTTAGTGGCAAAAGATTCACAGAAAGAAGCTACTATCTCAGAATCAAGTCCATATTTAGTGCTAAACTTACGGAAAATATCGGTATCCATAAAAGATTTAACACAATCAAACTTAGGTGTCATACCTGACTCCTTACCATTGTCGAGGTCCCAATCTTCAGAGCTGCGTTTAATTCTATCCAATAAATGCCATCTAAATCCAATAGTCTTCATCATAAAAGAGCCAGCACAAGAAGTATCGAGCATGGTGCGATTATTTTCAGAAAGCCGAGCATAATTTTTTTGAGGAATTGTTTCTCTTGGGAGCTCATGATTGGGGCATGAATATAACATTGATTTAAGCCTCCCCCAAGCTTGAGCGATGCTTTCTCCTTCGCGAGGCCAAAAATTATATATATAATTGCGATCACGATGAACAAGATGCATAGGTTAATAGCTTTGATGAAATTCCAATTTCAACCTTCTATAGTTCCATGATCTTGTATCATCACATAGCCTATACCATATCAATGCGTCTCCCTTCAAAGATAAAGGGAAGACCTTCTTCTTAGCAATATCATCGGGTATACCTGCAAGTTTAAATAATCCACAAACTTCATCCACATATATTAGGTGTTCATCAGGATGCTTTGTTCCATCTCCCGTAAAAAGATTAGGTAGTAGTTTTTCTATCATACCCGAAGGATACTCATAAGGAATTTCATTTTCATATTCATTTTCAATAGGTTTAGTAGGTTGAGGAGCAACTCTTTGCTCTACTGGTCGGGGTGAAGATACCCCGAACAAGCCCCTCAGAGGATTACTTTCCATAGTGACAAGTGACAGTAAATTTCAGCACACTATACCTTACCAAATTCCACCTACCAAAGGCGCTTCACTCCCCGGCAACGGCGCCAGAAAAGAGTCCTGATGACCCACAAGTATAGGGGATCTATCTTAGTCCTTTTGATAAGTAAGAGTGTCGAACCCAACGAGGAGCAGAAGGAAATGATAAACGGTTTTCAGCAAGGTATTCTCTACAAGTACTGAAATAAGTGGTACATATAGTTTTGTGATGAGATAATTTGTAATGAGCAACAATTAACAAAAGTAAATAAAGTGCAGCAAGGTGGCCCAATACTTTTTGTAGCAAAGGACAAGCCTTGACAAACTCTTATATAAGGAAAAGCGCTCCCGAGGACACATGGGAATATCGTCAAGCTAGTTTTCATCACATTCATATGATTCGTGTTCGGTACTTTGATAATTTGACATGTGGGTGGACCCGTGCTTGGGTGCTGTTCTTACTTGAACAAGCATCCCACTTATGATTAACCTCTATTGCAAGCATCCACAACTACAACAAAACTATTAAGGTAAACCTAACCATATCATGAAACATATGGATTTAAATCAGCCCCTTACAAAGCAACGCATAAACTAGGGTTTAAGCTTCTGTCACTCTAGAAACCCATCATCTACTTATTACTACCCAATGCCTTCCTCTAGTCCCAAATAATGGTGAAGTTTTATGTAGTCGACGTTCACATAACACCACTAGAGGCTAGACAACATACATCTCATCAAAATATCGAACGAATACCAAATTCACATGACTACTAATAGCAAGACTTCTCCCTTGTCCTCAGGAACAAACGTAACTACTCACAAAGCATATTCATGTTAAAATCAGAGGGGTAATAATATAATAAAGGATTTGAACATATGATCTTCCACCAATTAAACCAAGGAGCATCAACTACAAAGAGTAATTAACACTACTAGCAACCTACTAGCACCAATCCCGGACTTGGAGACAAGAATTGGATACAAGAGATGAACTAGGGTTTTGAGATGAGATGGTACTGATGAAGATGTTGATGGAGATTTCCCTCTCCCGATGAGAGGAGCGTTGGTGATGACGACGGCGATGATTTCCCCCTCTGGGAGGGAAGTTTCCCCGGCAGAAAAGCTCTGCCGGAGCTCTAGATTGGATCCGCCAAGGTTCCGCCTCATGGCGGCGGAGTTTCGTCCCGAAAGGTTGCTTCTTATTTTTTTCTCGACGAAAGACTTCATATAGGAGAAGATGGTCGTCGGAGAGCCACCAGGGGGCCCACGAGGTAGGGGGCGCGCCCTAGGGGGGTGCCCCCACCCTCGTGAGCAGGGTGTGGGCCCCCTGGTCTTCATCTTTGGCGAAGATTTTTCATTATTTATTATAAGGTGTTCCGTGGAGTTTCTGGACTTTTGGAGTTGTGCAGAATAGGTCTCTAATATTTGCTCCTTTTCCAGCCCAGAATTCCAGCTGCCGGCATTCTCCCTCCTTATGTAAACCTTGTAAAATAAGAGAGAATAGCCATAAGTATTGTGACATAATGTGAAATAACAGCCCATAATGCAATAAATATCGATATAAGAGTATGATGCAAAATGGACGTATCACTCCCTAAAGAATATGACACATATTCCAATTGGGTCATGTATTTTGATGGCTCCAAAATGCTGGCAGGGTTAGGAGCGGGCATCATTTTAATGTCCCCTACTAGAGATGTCGTTCAGTATGTCCTCCAAATACTATACACAGACTCCAATAACGCAGCCGAATACGAGGCCTAATTGCATGGTCTCCGGATGGCTGCCTCCATGGGCATACAACGCCTAGAAGTGTGCGGGGACTCAAACCTTGCAATATCTCAAATAAATGGAGACTTCGATGCCAAAGATCCGAAGATGGCAGCGTATCATAATGCAATCATAAAAATGCCGGCCTGGTTCGAGGGGCTCATGTTCCATCACGTGGCTCGAGAAAGTAATCAAGCGGCGGATGTTCTTGCTCGTATCGACGCTAAGCGCGACCCCGTCCCACCTAATATCTTCCTAGAAAGGCTTTTTAAGCCATCCATGGTGTGGCAGGGGGAAAACAACAACACTACTCTGGATCCAAACATAACCCCAGATCCCGGAAACACCGACGTTATCGGAGGCTCGACCACCGAAATAGCACCGCCGGCGCATCTCATCATGGCAGTCATTGCCCCATGGACCGAACCCTTCCTGGCCTACCTTAACAGGAAGGAGCTTCCTGAGGACCAGAATGAGGCCCACTACATTGTATGGCGTTCGAAGGCCTACAAGGTTCATGACGAAGAGCTCTATAAGAAAAGCGCTACCAGAGTCCTTCAACGATGTATGTCCGAGGAAGGGGGGCAGCAACTCCTGGCTGAAATTCATGCCGGACTCGGTGGTCACCACACCACAGCTCGGGCCGTAATTAGCAAGGCCTTTCGTACAGGGTTTTATTGGATGACGGCCCGAGCAGATGCACAGGACCTTGTCCAACATTGCGTCGGATGCCAACTGTTTGCCAACCAGAGCCATATGCCCCCCCCCACTGCCTTACAAACAATCCCCATCACTTCGCCTTTTGCGGTCTAGGGACTCGATATGGTCGGACCCCTTAAACAAGGAAGCCATAAGAGAAAGTATCTGCTAGTCATGGTGGATAAATTCACTAAGTGGATAGAGGCAAAACCAGTCAAAACGGCTGAAGCAGGGCCAGCAATAGATTTCATATCCAGCGTGGGACACCATTACGGTGTCCCGCACAACATAATCACCGATAATGGCTCCAATTTCACAGTCGATGAAGTGAAAATCTGGTGTGCTAATCTAGGCATTAAGCTCGATTACGCCTTTGTCTATCACCCACAGACAAACGGTCAAGTTGAACGGGCTAATGGTCTTATCATGAGAGGCATCAAACCCAGACTAGTATGGTCTTTAAAGGAATCAGACAAGCACTGGGTGGAGGAACTCGACTCCGTACTCTGGGGGCTGCAGACCATGCCCAACCGCACTACCGGATATACACCCTCCTTCATGGTGTATGGTGCGGAAGCAGTGTTATCCTGCGATATTATTCATGACTCACCTCGAGTGCATATGTACGAAGAGAGAGAAGCTGAGCTAGATCGGCAGGACATCTTAGATACCTTGGAGGAGGAGTGCGACATTGCACAAGCCCATTCCGCATATTACCAATAGTAGGCTCGCGGGTACCAAAGCAGAGAAGTGTGGGCCAAGACCTATAACGTTGGTGAACTCGTTCCACGCTTGCCGGAGAAGAAAAATGACAAACTCAAGCCCAAGTGGGAGGGCCCCTTCATCATTGATGAAGTTCTCACCGAAGGAGCGTACCGCCTACATGATGCGTCAGACAATCACCTGGAGCCAAACCCCTGGAACGCGGCTAGACTATGATGATTTTATGCCTAGCGCCGAACTCTATGTTCGTTTCCTCCCTCCTGTTATTACAATTATTTTTCCCCTCTCTTTTCATTTTTTTCCCTTTTTTCGTTTTTTCTTTAAGCTTTACGGCTTTAGTACGGCTAGACAATCCCTACCTGATGCGTACATCTCTACATATGTACGTTCATTATACCTAGGGGCTTCTCGTAGAGAAGATTGCTATTATTTTTCGAGCATCAAGCCCAATACATATGCGTCTTTCCATATGTAGCTTTTCTTCACCATTATATGCATCGATATGACTTAATTTTTGGCCAAGCTGGGTTGCATGGCTCCTATGCTTATGCCCTATGTTCTCGTTAGTTCGGCTAGGGCATAAAGGGAGCACCACTGTGATTGTTACTGTTGGGTCATCCGGATGTGTACCTCAGACTGGGTGAAGCCGAAAGCTAGCGTTCTTAAGGGAATATTCGGTCGGCGAATTAAAGACGTTTTCGCATTCACTCCATTGTGAACCCCAGATGTTACTTACTCTACGATTTTTTCAATCACAGTTCGGACATGCACATTAAACGCATGCACAACCACGTAAAGGAACCCTTAACAGAACTATTCTCTCTGGAAGATGTTTCTTACATAATGTAATATAACATAACTAGCCGGATACACATTGTGTGTTTGAGCAATTATGACCCCTAGGCCTGGTTCCCATGCATACCCCGGTATATTCTATCGTTAGGGTATTCAGAAACACTCCGCACCTTCGGGTCCAGAGGTTGAAGAGAAAAGGTCAGCGATGACAATTGTCTTTATTATCTAGCTAGAAGGAAAGTACATAGTCACTCAAGACTCAAAGACTTTCTCTTCTATACCGTCCAACATGCGGTCTAACTTACAATCCTATTAGGAATATCTAGCGGCCACTTCCACTTGGTCATATACTAAACTAACGGGAATTTCTTCCCCATTCGACCCTACAGGTCCAACCTGGGACATGTGATTCGGATCTATCTTGGTATACGCGTTTGCACCATGGCCCAGGCCTCTCGAGCACCCTCTCGGCAAGCCGATATCTTCCACAGTGGGATATGCCGCCGCGCTCCCTTGAACAGCTCTACCAGCTTCTCCATGCTTCCTGGAGGGGAGTCGGATAGCCATAAGGCCTTGGCCACACTCCGCATCGCCTGCCGAGCTTGCTCGTCCAACTGCGATAGCCCTTGCAGAAGATCACTTGATGATCCGGACACCTCCTCTTTGGGGCGGTTCGTCAATACACCTGCAATTACAGCTATATCAGCTACTGTTACGTCCAAACTATTATAAGATAAAAGCGGTCACGTACTGAATATGCCGCCTTGTAGCTTCTTGTTCTCCTTCACAGCGTCAGCTAGCTGAGCTCACACATCTTTCAGTTCTTCGCCCAGCTTGGTGTTCAAATCCTGGAGTTTCTTTTTCTCTTGAACGACTTTTGTTAATACACGCTCGCCTGCTGCTAGTAGCTTTTTGGCTACATTTTCTCCGCCTCGAGCGACGTCCAACTGCTCTCATAATTGGTCTAACGACCCAATACAAAGATAAGCACCCAGATTCATAATATCAGTGTATCATTTTGAATTCTTGATAGAAGGAAATATTACTGGGAGATGCCTTGTATTTCTCCAGTTCGGCATTGGCAGCAAGTGGCCGGCGCTGACACTTTTCTAGTTCCTGAGTTAACAGGGTGTTCTTCTCCGTAAGCACCTGGTTGTACGTTGATCCTTAAATCAGTTGTTTCAACTCCTTTAAGTCTCAGGGGCTACTGGCATATGGTTATCATAGTTAGACAAAACAAATTTACCTGCACATCTTTCAAATGCTGCTTTGTGGCCCTGTTAAGCCCATCTTGAGCAGCTCGGATGTATGCATCGACCAAGTTGAAGGCATTAAACGACACTTCTGAAAAGACAGGGTCTTGTAAAATGGCCCAGCGGCGACAATGATTGATGGCACTCTCCACTTCCGAGTTGGTGACGGATACATCATCCGAGTCCTTGGTTGGACGACAGTCCGGCATCGCCCCCGCATCAACCCCCGTCTTCACGGCAGGGTTTGAATCCTGGCTATGGGAAGTACGGCTGCTCGAACCTCTGGATATAGTCCGGCGCACCTTTTTACTGACACATGGAAAACGGGAAGGTCACGGTTGGATGTGACTGCCCAGGTGCATATTGGCAAATTCATACCTCTTCGATGAAGGCCCGGTCGTGTCTTCGTTTGTTTTCCTCTTGGAAGGCTCGCCTAGTGTGGGAGACGCTCTCTTCGGAGATACCATCGGAGCGGTATGGCGCGCTGAACGCTTCCCCTTTTGAGCACAAAACAGTGCGGTGGGTAAGAAGGAAGAAGAGATCTCTTTTGGATAAGGTGTCATCGGATTACTGATGTATGAGCTGAAGGAGGCCAGGGTAATCGGTGATAATGGGTACATATGTACCGTCGTAGCTCATCTAATAGAATATTCCTTCCTCAAGCCCCACAAATATGTCCGGATCTTCTTCATATCTGGGGTCAAGATCCCGGTTGCGATTCTCTGGCTGGGGGGCAGGGTCATGGATCCCCTTGACAACCTTTCACCATTCCTATTATGAGCAGATAAGATGTTGCCTGTCAACAAATGATCCAGGTACAAGAGTAAAATAGTGGAGCTGAACATTACCCAGCTGGGAGGATTGTACATGGAAAGTCCGTCCTGATATTGGAGACGGCTGAATTCCTCCTTTTCCCTGTTATATAGCTCGGCTAGAACCTTGGCTAGAGTGGCGTGGGTCTTTAAGCCCTTTCAGCCATAACGTGAGGCATCTTCTTCTTCGTTATAATGCCACATGGGAAGTCCTCGGTATTGGAGTAGCTGGACCCCCCGCATTATAGAAATCGCCATCACCTCGACTATTGATAATCAGGACTGGGCAACTGTCTTGATCTTGCCCAGTAGCAAGCTGATCTTCGTGATATCCTCTTCCTCGAGGCTCTAGGGACGCCAGCTATGGCATTTCTTCAGCAGAGCATTTGAAAACTCGGGGAGGCCAATACGGACGGGGTCAGGTAGAGTGACGTCGTCAATGTAGAACCATTCGTAAGGCCACTCTTCGGGAGCTTTCTTCGACATGCCGGACAGGTATCCGGTCCCGGCGATGCGCCACACTTCGGCTCCCCCCCCACTTCAAAAGTTGATCCACCTTGATTGCGAGGGACGAGGCAGAATAGTCTTCTCCATAAATCGAAATGGGCCTCGCAACCCGGGAATAGTTCACATAGAGCGACATAACCCGCAATGTGGAGGATGGAGCCGGGGGTGAGATTGTGCAGCTGGAGTCCATAATAGTCTAGCAGCCCTCGAAGGAACGGGTAAATTGGAAACCCCACTCCCGTCAGTAGATAGGGGACGAAGCACACTCGTTCTCCCGCGGACGGATTGGGAGAATCCTCCGCGTGGGTTTTGCCGTTGAAGGAGGTCAATCCTGCTCGAACAGGGACCAGATCTGCCGGAGGGAGAAATCCCTGCATTTGTAGCTTCGCCAATCGGCTATGGGACACAGAGCCCCTCTCCCACTCGCCTCTCTCTAGGTTAGAACGGGGAGAGGAGCTGGGAATGTTGGCCATATTGGAATGGTCTTGCCTATCAGTCTCTGAGGATTTTCTTCGCTTGGTGCCGAAAGGATCTGAGATCCAGGATCTTTAAATAGATGCTCTTCCTTGCAGGGCTGGGGTGTTATTTGGAAAAAATACCCTGACTATCCGCATTCGCTCGACACATGGAAGACGTGGACATTAAGCGCACAGAAGCTGATGGGAGACATTGGATCTATGGCTGAATACACTACTTGGAAATCATTAAAGGAACCCGCCTTCCAATATCAAAGACAATCTGTGTGCCGAACACCTCGCTATTGCAGACTGGTTCGGGGGCAACTGAGGGAGTCCTAGACTAAGGGGTCCTCGGGCGTCCGGCCTGGTATCTATTGGTCGGACTGATGGGCTGTGAAGATATGAAGATCAAAGACTGTACCCATGTCCGGATGGGACTCTCCTTGGTGTGGAAGGCAAGCACGACGAACAACTATGAAGATTGCATCTTATGTAACCAACTCTATGTAACCCTAGATTCCCCCGGTGTCTATATAAACCGAAGGGTGTAGTCCAGAAAGGATATACTGAATACCATAGTCATATAGGCTAGACTTCTAGGGTTTAGCCATTACGATCTCGTGGTAGATCAACTCTTGTAATACTCATATTCATCAAGATCAATCAAGGAGGAAGTAGGGTATTACCTCCATAGAGAGATCCCGAACCTGGGTAAACATCGTGTCCCCTGTCTCCTGTTACCATCAACCTTAGACGCACAGTTCGGGACCCCCTACCCGAGATTCGTCGGTTTTGACACAGACAACCAGTCACCAACATGGATGATTCAATTCATGGGACCTTTTGGTGCAGTTCACCTAAAATGAAGCAATGTCCCATGAGCTAGCAACTCCTTCTTCATTTTTAAAGAAACTACATCCCCGGTTCCATTTCCATCAGAAAACGAAACCCGCAGAGCTTCTTCTTCATTAGTTGCAATAAAACTGAGCAACATCAAGGTTGGTTGTGATGCTCCTGGAATGTTCAACTATAATTTGGATATCATTTGTGTAGTTCAACTAAGATCAAGCGTGAAATGTATATATCTGTTCGCACAAAAAAGGTGGAAAGAAGGGTGACTAACAAGTGATGAAACATACATGAAATGAAAAGATGCATGTTCCTTATCGGAATGGCAATCCTACAAGGACAGTAGCAATTTCCAAAGCAGTAGCATTGCTAGATATTAGTCTGGGCATTAGGATTAACTATGACAACCGTTAAATACGACATTACTTTAATGGTGCCGTTGCTTCATTTTACCAGCAACATTACATTAACAACTGCTATGGAGTTGGTATTTGGGCACGGAGAGTAGGCAGACCACGACAGTTGCATTTCTAATGAAAAGAAGCAACTTATCTTAATGGGAAATTTAGCAGGACATGAAAACAACATTGGTTTAACGTGTCCTTACTTTTAACAGTGCGACTGCTACATTCTACCAGTGGCATTACATAAGAGTGGCTCGGGGCAACAAACATTAGAGCAGGATAGCTGGGTTGGTCCCACTTTTGTACGGTATAGCCATCTTATACTGTGCGAGGCTAGCAAATCTAGTGATGGACTTACTCTGTTGACTTGTCCCCCAGTCCCCACTTTCTTTCCTTTTTTAACCAATAGATCGGATTTATATTGAGTTTGTACGGAGAGTAGGCAGACCACGACAGTTGCCTTTCCCTTTATTTCCCTTTTAGACCAAGAGACTAGTTGGATAGCCAGTCTTTGCTACTTTTCACCCCCATTATTTCCTCTTTCGACCAAGTCCTAGATTCAGGTAACAGATCTTCCCCCACCCCCACCCCCTTTCTTCCTTGTTTGAACCAACTAGTACTAGATTCGAGTGCATGAACTAGTTTTACCTCTTAACAGTCAAAATTTAGGTGGCTTTCGAACAGCCGATCGATCCTATCTACGAGGGGGGCTGGGAAATAGTAAAAGATACAAATGCTGCGACATCAGGAGCTCGGGAAGTAGAGCAAGGCCGGTTTCGAAGGAAGTTATACCTGAGGGTCGCCGGGATGTCGCTAGGTGGGCGGCGGGAGGCCGGATCTGCCCACACTACGCCAGTGAGGAAGAAGGGGTCGGAGGTCCTCCCTAGCCAGCAGTGCTTGGGAGATAACGGCAAGGCACGCTAATCGGGACACGCGGGCAGTGGGTAAGAGCCGTCGCCGAGGACGACCGCGTGAACGTTGCACCTTCTCACCTTCCTCCGCGGAGAGGATCCGGCTGGATCTGTTACCAGCGGTGACCAGAGAGAGAGAGTGTGTGTGTGTGGCCACCGCTATCGTGTTTAGATTTGGAGAGGACTAGACAGTGTGAAGAGAGCAACACTAGCAAGCAAGCGCAGAGGCTCCTGCCTATATAGTGGAGTACTAGTTTTCTTTTGTCTATCGGAGCCGGCTTGACCTCGTCAATGACTGTCGAGAAGTCTTCATGCACGTGCCCCGGAAGCGCTATTGTCATCATTTTGATCTGAAGCACCGGATTATAACATATGACACGAAAAAACGCGACATCACAAGAAACCATTACCTCATTGGCCAAAGGAGACAACATGAATCCCGACGGACAAACTAGACGAGTATCAAAGTTCAAATTAAAGATAAACTCGTAGAAAAGGGGTCCATTGATAGATGTCCTAATTAACATAGCCAGCTTGACCTAGATGGCAGCCGACTAGTCTTCGTGCATGTGCCCCCAATGACCAGCGCCTTGGAGGAACTCAGTTGTCGTTGTTTAATCCTCGCAGTGATCCGAAGCACATGACACCTAATATTGCGAAATGACAAGAAACATTTTTTTAGATTTCTCATCAGAACTACAGCCCTGTACAACATAGCCTGCATGATATGTAGACGATAGCCAATCCAGGCGTGTCTGCTGGAGTCTGGTCACATGCATTGACAAATTGATCTTCCGTGTCATGTAGGGATCGTCCAGGCACCAATGTCTGTACAACACTTCTCTAGTACTATCGCTCATCTCTCTCTTCTATTAACTCACCTGACTTGCGGGGCCAGGGAGTGTGCGTATGGTCGGTTCTCGATTGCGGTCCCACATGTGTGTGCAAACGCAATATGACGCGCGTTCCATTCGAAGAGTGGCGTCCCAGACTAATTGACCGTCTGGGGTGCGACGCAAACACGACGGGCGTGCTGTATACTCCGTACATGTGTACCTCTGTTTTCTTGAGGCTTTGCCCCATGGCGCAACCCATGGATACAAAATTAGTATACTGTACTATTTAAAAATCAAGGGTGGGGATTTTCCCGCATGGTAGGCGGGGCAATTTCGCCTAGTCTGTTCGACAGAGACACGAGAAGATGAGGGAGTAGGCTGCTACAAATGTAGGGCTGTGTGATTTGACAATGAGTTACTGCTGGACAGGTGGGGCCCCGTGATTTGACTTGCCATTTTATCATTTTAACTGCGGCGCTACGACCGGTGTGAGTCTCCCGATTCATGACCACCTCCATGGTATATAGGTGCCTCTCCCAATGCTCCACCATGTAGAGGTTGGCTCTTGCATGAGAGCCCACTCCTCCACTTTTCCCTTGACTCTTTCCTCCACATATGCAAAAATGCCATGTAAGCGGGCTTATAGCCCCCAATTGTACTTGCTTGTACAGGTTCTAAGCCTGCCACATAGGCATAAAGTCTGATGTGGCAAGTTAATTACTCCCTCCATCTAGGTGTGCAAGCCATCTTACAAAAACCAAATAATCCCAAAACACTTAGGCATGGTGCATTAACTTCTACTCCCTCTTTTTCCAGTTTATAAGGCTCAAATCTGAAATCTCATTAATCAAGGCATTTGGTGAGTGGAGGAATGTATCTCGTACTTTACAAAACTACCCCAATTAAACTCATGCATTAAATTGGATTAATTGCAGTGCAGGCATGCTTGGTCACTAGATAAGTAGAAACATTACATGCATTGGTGTGTTCCTTTTTAATTCTTACATGCAAAGATTTAGTGCATCTCAGAAACTAAAAATGAGATGGAGATGTGCCTATAAATTGGAAAACAAAAAAGTTGAGATAAGCCCTATAAGCCGGAAAGGAGGGAGTACATCGTTTCAGGTTTCTTGACATATCCAACAATAAGAGATGTTGGGTGTGCATGCTTTTGATGACTTGAGACTACCATTTCATTGGAAGAGGTCACTCCTTGGCAAATGCAATAAATACTTTGAAGAAAGAGATAGAGAGAAGTAAAAAATACTCTAATAGCCAACCTTATAGCTAACCTTGTTGTATGAGTGACTAAGTGATGACTATCTATGACATGCCAACATCAGATAGCCTAATGCACCGTGTTAAATCTCTAAGGGCGCGACTGTCGTGGTAGGCGTGACCAAGATACGGGCTACTGGCAGCCCTTGGATCTGAGATTGAACGGTCACATGCTAAGTTGCTGAAAATTTGCAGAATAACCCTCCAGGATAGGATATTCACCCACAGGTCTACAATCACGCCATGCAACCGTTTGATCTCAGATCCAAGGGCTATTGGAAGCCCATATAATGGGAAAATGGAAAGCTTCATATCACATGTAATTTTCCGGACGCTTGACATGACAACAAAGGCCATTTAATCGGGCGTCGAGTAGACATGACATCTAATTGGGCCCCCATAGTACTGTGCATGAATCCATTTATCCACCAGGCAAGCCACTACCCTACCATTCGCACGCCTCACTCAGCATTTTACAAAAACCGCTGGCAGTTCGCTCCTACTCGTCCCCGGACGTCCTTTAACATTATGGCAGTTCGCTGCTAGTCGTCCTGTCCTTTCACATTATGATAGTTCCACTAATCCTAACCCTCCTCTCAAATCCATGGCGTCCCAAATCTCCATGATCAGCAGTGAGTACAAGGTTAGAACCATCACCGGTGATGAGTTTGACGTCATCTACACCCGTTCTTCCATGATGGTGAAAGGATGCCTTGCTCTCACTTCAGAAGCATGTTCGAAAACTCAAAGGATGAGTGGCTCGCTGGGCTAGATGTTGAGTACACCACAGTCCTGCAAAGCAAGAAGAATCTAAAGGAGGCAAAGAAGAAGAAGAAGCAAGCCGTGATCCAGGTTTGCGCGCATGACTTATGCTTGGTCTAGCACATATGCCATGCCGACGTTTAGTGTGAGGAATTTAAGAACTTCCTCCAGGGCGGCTGAGTCAAATTCGTTACTCTAGACTTTAGGAACGACAGGGAAGTGCTAGATCAGATAGGCCTCATTGTAGGCAACCCCTTCAACCTCCAGAAGAAATGGCTGGTGCCCTCCCATGCTCAGCCTTCAATGCTGACCTTGGCAGGAGCCATGGTTCATCCTTCGTACGGTACACTGAAGAAACTTCCGTTCAAGTTTCATCATGCATGGGAGTGGAATGTACAAGATATAGACTACTATTGGGACCCTGATCCTAAGCCACATTGATCTAGCATGTAACACATCATATCACTTTGCGGCCTCACGCACGGTATCTCCACGGGTGCCACCTTACCTGGCCCAGGACCGTTTGCGCCTTTTGGCTCACGTATATGGTAGTGTCGCTAGCATCCATATGACAGAGAACCCAGGCCGAAATGACTAGTCGTGAACCCAAAGTGGCACTAACTTACAGGGACATGCATACATGACCCAACAATGAACGTGTCGGTCATCAGCGAGTTAATTCGGGCTATAGCAGCTGGGCTAGCAGGACTCCGGGAATCCGAGCGGTAGCAGGCTAACAGGACCCCAAAAGACACCGCTTGACATTTCCCCGAAGGTACAGACACATGATCGAAGAAGGACACATGCCGGCCAGTCAAAGAGTTCTGCAGCAGTAGCAACTGGGCTAAGAGGACTCCCGTAATTCGGCTGTAGCAGACTACCATGGCTCAGTAGAAGCACTAGACCACATTTCCCCATAAGAAAGGCTACCAAGGATGGACAACTAGGTTGTCGGATCCCACACATAGCAATACACATCATACGTACGCATAACATGCAAGTATGTGATGTACAACATGGCATCACAACATAACTCAAACTCATATAGATAAAGGCCCAGAAGAGCCACATAGCATTTAATACAAACAGGGGTCACATGACCCATCATTCAGGGCATACAAGCAACGGAAGCATAACATGTTTGAGTACAGACAACTACAAATGAAAAAGGCTGAGAAGCCAGACTATCTACCAGACCCTCCCAAGGGTACAAGATCATAGCTGAGGTGAAGTCCATGAGGAACTACTAGTAGGACCGAGGTCTGCTCTGCAAAACATAAATAAAGCAAACGTGAGTACAAAGGTACTCTGCAAGACTTACATCAGATCCTATCATACATGCATTAGTATCAAGAAGGCAATGTGGGGTTTAGTTGCAGCAAGCCAGCTTTGACTCAGTGGCTATCCTGTTCTACGACTACGAGTAACTTCTTTGAGGTGAGAAAGTGCACACGAGTCCACTAATCACCACATCAATACACTACTATGGATTCATTCCCGTCTCCCTACGAGGAAGCCATCCATATCACTCACACTTGTCTTGAGCATTTTAGAGTATCCACTTCAAGTTGTCCATGTACCACGTAAGCATCCAAGAAGTCCATAACCGCGGACCCGGCTATTCGAATAGAGCATGATAACCCTGCAGGGGTGTACTTCTTCACACACACTCTCCCCACTTACCGCCATGTACACGTCATGTATCTCGGCAACCTTCAAGCGGAAGCCTCGCGAGGGTGTCGGCCACGACCTGACTAACCACGCAATACTCTTGTCCAGGTTTATCGCCTATTCAGTTCCATCCGCAAGGAGATCTGGTCGGGGTTTCGCTCACGGCCCCAAACGATGTGTGCAGGGTTCCCAAGCCCAGCAAACAGGTTCCACTTGGTACACAGGGCCACGGTGCCTAGTCTGTCCCAAGTCCACCCTGTCGGGTGCCACTCGGTAGAAAAATAGCACTACCTACAAACACTAGAAACTAGTTGTGACTCCTGGACAAAGATCATGGCAGTTAATAAGTCGAGAGAGCTTGGAGCGCCTGGAGCCCAATGTGTGGTAGTAGCTAGTCATTGGAAAACTTACACAAAACTCAGTTCTTATGGACGGTCCCAATAAGACAACCCACCATGTACTCCTACATGGCCTCTCACCGCTACCTTGACCGAATCATATTCACACGCTTAACTCTCAGCATCAGAACATCATAACACTCCAATCCATTCCCAATGAATCAGACCTAACATAACTCTAAGCAATAGCAGGCATGGCATGGTAGGAACACAACATGGCTCAATCAACTCCTACACATGCTAGTGGGTTTCAACTATTTACTGTGGCAATGACAGGTCATGCAGAGGAATGGGTTCAACTACCGTAGCATAAAGTAGCAGTTGAATCGTTGTTGTCCTAATGCAATAAAAGAGAGCATCAGCGAGAGAGTGGGATTGTATCGGAATGAACAAGGGGTTTTTGCTTCCCTAGTAGATCAACAGGGGGGCACTACTCCTCTGACAGGTATTCTGGAACGGTCTCCGGAGCAGGACCTATCGAGAAGGACGGTTTCGACAATCAATACACAAGCATATGCAACAATATGATGCATGAACATGGCATGAAGATGTGATGTGGTTTGTGCTAATGCATCTAGAACTCTATTTGAATGAAGTCCATTTGAACCAAGGGTTCAAATGCAACTCCAAATTTAACATTTATAAATGCCATTCATATGTTTTCACCTATACAGCAGGTTTAGGTTGGGTTTTCATGCATGAAACCTGTACAGATGGATAGACTGAATTTTTCTGATAATTTTTCATATATAAATTATTTCAATTTGAGCTACAGTTGAATTTCTGTGAATTTTTGAAGTTTTGGCTAATTTCTGGAATTTCCTGAATTATTTTAAATCCAGAAAATCACTTATTGCGTCAGCACTGCATCAGCAGGTCAACGGCGCTGACTGGGTTCAAACCTGACGTGTGGGGTCCACACGTCAGTGACACAGTGTTAAACAGGGGGTTATTACTAATCTAATTAAAATATTAGGGCGCAGGGGGCCACTGTCAGTGTTAGGGTTTAGTTAAATGGTGATTAGCCTTAAGCTAATCACGTGGCAGGCCGGACGCGCACATCAGGCCGGCGAGGTCGTTGCCGGCGACCTCTGGTCGCGGCTGAGTCCGCGCTGAAGGGAACGGGGGCGTGGCTGAGAGCACTGGGGCATAGACCGTGCTCTCCCGTATCTAGTGGGGCAGGTGGGAGGAGCTGGGGAGGCCAAAGCTCGCCGGAGCGGAGCTTGTGGCGGCGGCCGGAGCATGGCTCCAAGTGGGCATAGGCTACGGGGCACGTCGAGGCCAGCTGAGGGGATCTGCGGCCTCCTGGATAGCTAGGAGCTTGCTAGGCTCATGGGTGGGAGCGCAGTGGCACGACAGCACCATGCCCGGCGTCCATGCGGAAGGCGGCGCTCGGTACAGTGGCTGGCACGCTATGGCACGGGAAAGACTGCGAGGAGAGAGGGGAGATGCGATGGAGCTCATAGAGAAACCATAGACGTCGTAAGCGAGCTCAGGGAAGGCCTGGTGTGGCCGGAACGACGATGGCGATCTCGGGCGGCCGACGAAGAAGACGATGGCAGTGACGGCTCCACAGGGCTTCCGGTGACGCACGGCTTGGCGGAGAGGACGAGGCCTATGATGCGGGGCTATTGGACTCGTCGGAGGGTCGAGGCCGTGACGGTGGGCGCGTGTAACGCCCCATATGTAACATGCCATAATTGTATTCCAACTCTTGCCATTTCCAGCACTAAGTTATGATATTTCCTTGTTGTCGGGTTTTTTTCTTCGTGCTGTTTTGTCTTTGGCATGCATCTCATATCATGTCATCATGTGCATCGCATTTGCATACGTGTTCGTCTCATGCATCCGAGCTTTTTCCCCGTTATCTGTTTTGCATTCCGGTGCTCCTATGTCCTCCGGTGTCCCTTTCTACCTCTTTTCATGTGCGGGTGTTAAACATTCTCGGATTGGACCAAGACTTTCCATGCGGCCTTGGTATAATACCGGTAGACCGCCTGTCAAGTTTCGTGCCATTTGGACTTCGTTTGATACTCCAACGGTTAACCGATGGACCGAAAAGGCCTCATGTGTGTTGCAGCCCAACACCCCTCCAAAGTGGCCCAAAACCCACCTAAACCTCCTCCATCATCTAGGCCGTTCGATCACGATCGCGTGGCCGCAAACGGTGCTGAATTTGGAGCCTCCTAGCTCCTCCTACCTATAAAAAGGTCCTCCCCTTCCAAATCCCAGGTCATTTCGCACCCAACCCTAAAAATCTGCATCTCCGCCGCCGGACATGTTCGCCACCTAGCCGGACACCCCGCGCCGCCGCCCCGCGCCAGTCACGGGCTGCCACGTGGCACCCCAGCACCCACCGCCGCCGCGGCCCGCTGAAGCCCGCGGTCGGCCCTCCTCCTCACCGACCAGGCCCCCCGCCCCGCCACCTAAGTCCCTCGTCTGCGCCGCCCTCCACCCGAAGTGCCACCGCAGCGCCGCACCCTTGCCTTGCTCCGGCCACCGTCCGAGCTCACCGGAGCAGGAGCTCGCCGCCCCGTGCTGAGCTCGCCCCGCCGCCCCTCCTCTCCGGCGACGCCCTCCTCGCCGACGCCCCCCTTGCCGTCCTTCTTCCTTACTTCGGCCGAACTTCGGCCATCCTCGTGTTCCGCATTGCTACAGTGCCCCGATCCGGATCCAGATCTGGAACCCTAACCTTGGTTGACTTTTGCCCTAATTTCAGTAATTTTATGCATTCTTCATCGCATCATAACTCTGCAACTGTGGCTCCATTTTGGGCGTGTAGCATATCAAATTGTTCGCCTTGACGAGTAATTCATTTCATCTCATTGCATCATGTTCATTTGTGCTCATCTTGATGCCCTAAATGCTGTTGGAAGAGTGCTAGTTTCTGTTAGTTTCAGATTCATATCAGTAATTGGACATTTGTCATTTTTGCCATGATTGTTGTGTGCCTCCTATGAACTTGAGCCCTACATGTGTTTTGAAGTATGCCATGCCATCTTTATAGGGATGTATGCCATGTATTTTTGTGATCTCTGTGCTGACTAGCACAAGCATGCAAAGTAGCTCTCGTGATGTTGCTGATTTCAGGGACTTAGAAATCCTCTAAGTCATTTTCCTGATAATATTTTTATGCCAGGTATTCATGTTGCTACACAGTGATCCATGCCTCTTTTGAGCATGATCAGTAAGGATGTTTTGTAGATATTGTGGTGCGCTATCCATCCATGTATTTGTTTTCAATTATGGAGCACCCTAGCTTGACTCAATCGAGCTCTACTTTTGCTATAAAATGTTCTTGGCAGAATGTTTACGTGTTAAGCATTTTTGCCGAGGTTGTTGTAGTTGATCCATGCATGCTATGTTGTTGTTCTTGCCATGTATAGCTTCTATGCCATGTCTACTTGCTGGGTGTATGCTTAGTTTGTCATGCAATGCCTTGTGGTGAGTGCATCGCGCTCGTAAACATGCCTATGTGAATCTGTTTTGCCATGTTCCAGTTTTCTACTAAGTATGAATGTGTTAACGATAATTGCTATGTTCACATGGATGCCATTGTATTTTCTGATCCCTTTTGGCTTAAGGTCAGCAAGGGACTTTTGTTGTATGCTGTGAGTAGCTTCCCACCATGCCCTGCTTTGCCGTGATATGTTCCCGTAGCATGTTGTTTTCTTGCTCTAAACTTTGCTTCCTGATGTTAAATTCCTGACTTGTTATTTTCTCTAAGTCTGTAACCTGTTATCTTTTGCACTTTTGCCATGCTTGTTTGAACCTGCTATTGAGTGAATTAGCCGTAGCTCAGTGTTCATCTTTTGTCAAGCATCTTGAGTGGATCCATGCCATGTATTTTGTTGCTATGTTAGAGTGATGTAGCATGCTGTTCTTGATGCATTTAGATGGCCTCGTGCTGTTAATCGCAGATCGGTGCCATATTTGTTTTGCTTGCCATTTGCAAACCATGCATCCGATTCCGGTGATCTTTATATCGATTTTGACCGAAATCAACTCATCTTTCCAGTGGCACTCTTGGTTTTCCAAGTTGAGGCCAGGTTCAATCTTTCCTTTCCGAAACATGCATATGCACCGCATGTCGCATCCCGCATATCATGCCATGTTTTGCATCATGTTGCTTGTGCATTGCACGTGGTTGATTGTGTATCCCCTTTGCTTGTCTTCTTGCCTTGGGTAGAACCGGGAGACGAGTACGTGATCGAGGAGCCCGTTGAGTACGTTTACGAGGATCAAGCTAACGTCAACTCGAAGAACTTTGCAGACAAGATGACCATACCCTCGAAATCACTTCTATCTTTGCTTGCTAGATGCTTGCTCTTTTGCTATGCCTATGCGATGATACCTACCACTTGCTTATCATGCCTCCCATATTGCCGTGTCAAACCTCTAACCCACCTTGTCCTAGCAAACCGTTGTTTGGCTATGTTACCTCTTTGCTCAGCCCCTCTTATAGCGTTTCTAGTTGTAGGTGAAGATTGGAGTTTGTTCCTTGTTGGAACATGTTCATTGTTGAGTTATCATTATATCATCTTGTTTACTTAAATGCACCTATATACTTGGTAAAGGGTGGAAGGCTCGGCCTTATGCCTGGTGTTTTGTTCCACTCTTGCCGCCCTAGTTTCCGTCATACCGGTGTTATGTTCCTTGATTTTGCATTCCTTACACGGTTGGGTTATAATGGGACCCCCTTGACAGTTTGCCTTGAATAAAACTCCTCCAGCAAGGCCCAACCTTAGTTTTACCATTCGCCACCTAGCCTTTTTCCCTTGGGTTTCGCGGACTCAAGGGTCATCCTTATTTTAAACCCCCCCGGGCCAGTGCTTCTCTAAGTGTTGGTCCAAACTGGGCAATGTCTGGTGCCACCAGGGGCAACTCTGGGCTGGCCTACCCGACGTCTTGCTCATCCGGTGTGCCCTGAGAACGAGATATGTGCAGCTCCTATCAGGATTTGTCGGCACATTCGGGTGGCTTTGCTGGTTTAGTTTTACCATTGTTGAGTTGTCTTGTAACCAGGATTCCGAGTCTGATCAGGTTGTCTTGGCAGAAGGAATATCCTTCGTTGACCGTGAGAGCTTGTGATGGGCTAAGTTGGGACTCCCATGCAGGGATTTGAACTTCCGAAAGCCGTGCCCGCGGTTATGCGCAGATGGGAATTTGTTAATGTCCGGTTGTAGAAAACCTGAAACTTAACTTAATTAAAAAGAATCAACTGAGTGTGTAACCGTGATGGTCTCTTTCGGCGGAGCCCGGGAAGAGAACACGGTCTCGTGTTATGTTTGGACGTAGGTTGTTCTAGGATCACTTCTTGATCATAGTTTATCGATCGTGCCTTTGCCTTCTCTTCTCGCTCTCATTTGCGTATGTTAGCCACCATATATGCTAGTGCTTGCTGCAGCTCCACCTCATACCTTTTTCCCTACCTATAAGCTTAAATATTCTTGATCACGAGGGTGTGAGATTGCTGAGTCCCCGTGACTCGCAGATTCCTTCAAAACCAGATGCAAGGACCAATGATACCGCTCCAGGGGATTTGACTGAGCTCAAGTGGGAGTTCGATGAGGACTCGGGACGATACTATGTTTCTTTTCCAGACGATCAGTAGTGGTGCCCAATTGGGGCGATTGGGGACTTTGTTGCATTTGGGGTTGTTCTTTATTTTGGTTCCGTAGTCGGACCTTGATTGTATCTGGATGAATGTAATGATATTTATGCATTGTGTGACATGGCGAGTGTAAGCCAACTATGTACTCCTTTTCCTTATTCATTACATGGGTTGTGTGAAGATTATCCCACTTGCGACATTTCTTACAATGCGGTTATGCCTCTAAGTCATGCTTCAACACATGGGAGATATAGCCACATCGTGGGTGTTACAGCGCGGCAACGGCGAACGGCAGTGCTCGGCCACGAGGTGCAGAGCGAGGAGGAGGCAGCAGAGGAGGGGATCGACACAAGGGAGAGTGAGAGGGGTCCGGGGTGCATCGTGGCAACGTCCTGAGAGACCGGGGTATCGAGGGGGAGCGCAGGTACGCAGGTGGCGTGGCGCCCATGTGCGCGGGCGGCGAGCACGTGCCCCTCGTCCTCCTGGCGCCAGGAGGACGATGACTGGCGTCGACAGGTGGTGGGCTAGGCCAGCCGGCTTGCTGGGCCGCCAGGTGAGCGCCAGGTAAGCCTCATTCCTTTTTCTCTATTTTGTTTTCTTTTCTATTTCTGTAATTTGTTTTGATTTAGTTTTAAGAACTAAATCATTTTTGTCGCCTCTGATAATTTTTGTAGGGACTAGTTGGATTAATCCAAAGCCCTTCACCAAAAATCAGAAGTATTGGAGCTACTAAATATTTTATATGAATTAATAGCCCCAATTCAAATACAATATGAATTGATTCAAAATTCCAAATGTCAGCGAAAAATGTGCATCACCTCTGGTTACTGTTTCCAGCATTTTCCAAAAATAATGAACATTTTTGAAGGCCATTTGGAATCACTGAAAATATTTTTAGTTGGACCTGGTGGATTCCTTTTGATGCTAGGGTTTGAACAACCCCCATTTCAAGTTCATTTGAAAATTACACATGATGCAGACAACAGTAGCTAGCCTAGAGCATACCAGAACTAGGGATGTGACAACCACATCCACTATGCTGCAATGGATGGCTACCTTTGTTTCAATATCTACAAGGGTTGGATGAAGAGCACGAGCCAAGTGTGCGGTTCAAGCAAAGAAGTATCGGCCAAGAGGAAGAGGGACAAGGACGAAGTCGAGCATGTGGATGAGGAGTCCGAGTAGGGTGGCAATGTTGTTGTTCATGGTGGTTCTAATGCAGTGTCTACCAGATTAGTTGCTTATTTTAATTTCAGGTGTGCTTAGTTTTATTTGAGGGGTGTGTTGTGCTGAGCCCCCAGTAGAACTATGTTATGTTCCTTCTCGTTACTTTAACTTTTCAGTACGTACATACTAGTATTTCTTACAGTTCATCTTTTAGTTGGTATAGTACTACCACTCGTTTCTTCACATTATATACGTACAATATATATGACCAACATCATATAGCCAGCAGTTTAGTTATCAAAGAATTCCAGGGTGCTTAGTTTTATTTGAGGGGTGTGTTGTGCTGGACATCATTATTGTGACTCAAATCTCTTTGGACATGTTATAATGACATAAATACCGATGGACAAACATGCCAGCTCTCCCTCTATCTCAATATAGTAAAATAAAGTGTGGGGCCTACTTGATCCCAACAGTGTTCTTATTTTCCTGTAAAATTATTCGCTTGGTTACTCCTGACAGCGGTCAATGGGTTTGATGTGAAAATAACAATGTTTAATGGCATTTTTTTGCAAACGTGTAACTTAACGATGGAATTTTTGAGATATCTAATTGCATTTTTGAGCAGGCATCTCACAGATCGGTGGCATTTTTGAGTAGTTGTAACTTCTAATGGAAAAACTGAGTAGTGATACACATCTAGTGGCATAAATAATAAGAACCCAAGAATTAAATAGGTATGCTAATTTCTTTAATATAATTCAGCACCCCATTTAAGCACGTACTAGATTTTTTAATAGAACTATATGCATAATTTGGCGACGAGCGCTCTCTATATGTACCACCTTTTTTCTTTAATTTCATCTTCTTAGTTTTGCTCCATGGCGCAATCCATCGATACTACTACTATACAAAAGTATACATTTTTAAAAGGCTAGAGGGCGGGGCAGACTAGCTTGGTTAGTTTCAAGAGAGGAGAGGGCCTTTGTAATTTGACGGCTCATTACTGCTGGAAGGTAGGGCCTTGTGATTTGACTACTCGTATAAATGTGTCGACGACCTGAGGAGGAGCAAAGAACCGTGTGGTATACTCAAGATTTCCACTGGAGTAGTACGACGGAGGAGCACGAAACAGGGCAGCCCAGTGCCATATGGTGATAAAAATGATCTAATTTGCTAGTCATCTCATTGTTAGCATTGTTCTATTCATGGCTCGCAGAGAACGTGACACGTGCGGCAAAACACCCAAAGCAAAAGAAGAAACATAGGAGCAAAGAAGAAGGAAGATTATTATCACCCCCAAAAAACAAGGAAGACACACACACAAGTCTGGGGTGCTGCTCTCTACTACATGAAGGGTTGCTGGCCGCGGAGTGGTAACTGCTTCTTCATTGCCTCCATGGCCTCCATCTCCTTGTGTGTCTCCTCTGCCATCTTCTTCATTCTGTCAATGATGTGGGATTTCTCGACGCGAGCCTTCATCATCTGTTCCACGGCCGCATTACGTACCTTGAAAGCAGTCGGGTGCTCGATGCGGAGCTTCGCCAACTCCTCCTTCTGTTCCATGACGAGGGCCTATAGCATCTTCATCGAGGAACTACTATTCTCATGCAACTTCTTCTAGCTGGCGTTCTCCTCCTTCAGCAGGTCGAGCTCATGGCAGAGCTTCGCCTTGTCCTCCTGAAGTTGCAGGATTTCGCCGGTCGCCTTCTTATTCGAGGCAATACTCTTCTTCAGCAGCATCACAAAGCCAGCGGTCAACTCCCCCTGCTCATTGAGCTCAGCGGGCATGTCATCAAGGCTCTCCTTCAGCAGCTCCACCAAGCCATGGATGAACTCCTTCTGCTTATTGAGCTGATCGGGCATGCCGGCGTGTTTGCCTTTGTGGCTAGGGTGCTCCTGGGAGCCATCGCCGGCCCGTGAGAGATCTTTCGAGGTCTCTGCGAGGCGGCGAGCCCTCTTTTTTTTGCCGCGGCATTTGTGGCCACTCCCTTGTTATGAGTAGTTCGGATAGTTCTCAACCTAGAGCTCTGCACACCGGCCATGGCAAGGACGGACGAACAAGAAAGACTTATGAAGAGGAAGAGGTAGAGTGATTTTCGGCTAGGTACTAGTTCGCCTTTTTATAACCTAGTACTAGAACTAGTACTAAAATATGCATAGTGGGAACATGTTCAGGTTTGATATGTACTAGGTGTGAGCAGGTTTGCACAAAATACGATGGAGACCAATGGAAGTAGCAACCCATGATTTAACTACTCGCATGCACGCAGTGGAGTAGTAATGTCTTTCTTCCTCCCTCACGTCCACCCAATTTGCATGTGCTGTATTAATTGACCATCAATGAAGTGAAGGACTTTACATGCATCAAAGTATCACATGGGGTGGATCTTCGTACAAAATGCATCCCCCCACGCAACAAGAATGAGTGCGTGCGTGGTGTGCGTGCACATCTCTTCGTGCATGTACCGCCAGTGTGCCTCAGAGAGGATGCGTACATTCTTTTTGAACCAGCAGCACGTCATTGTGATCAATCCACACAAGGAGGTCGCAACAACACCTCCACATGTGCCACATGGCTTCATGAACTGTAAGAGAGACACTGTGTAGCATGCCATTGGAATTCTAATTTATGTGTTTTGCACATACTCGAAGTACTAGTAAGGTACATGTGCATTGCATGCATCAAATTTGGCAACCAAATTATGAATAAATACCATACTATATCATGTAAGCTTTGAGTAATGTATGCCTGATGTAGATGTTCTTTTAATTCTTATAGTTCAACTCATTCGAAATCAATTAGTTTTTATTAAAAAAAGCTAGGGCCTCTTTGATTCGTAGGATTTCCAAAACGCGGGAATAGGAAGAACATGGGATTAGAGTTGAATGTCGTCTTGAATCCTATAGGATTGTACGAGTGTTTGTTTATGCATAGAAAAAACGCAGGATTCTTTCAAACACGTTTGAGTGTATGGGATGTTTCCTATGAAATCTAGTGCAAATGAATCCTGTGGAAAAATTCCTATGGTTTATAATCCTTCGAATCAAACAACCAAGATAGGAAACATTCCTAAGGATTAGAATCCTCCAAAATTCCTTTGAGAAGAATAAAGTAAAAAAACAAATAATGGCAACTCAACTAGAAAAAAAGTTTGGGCAGTTATGATGCGGAAGATTCTAGAACAAAGGAGAAGCACTTGTGTTTTGAGGTTTGTGCATTATGGTTAAGTTCAACCGTGGAGTCTGCTACATTGTACATCTGGTAAAATCCAGTGGGGGCTAGAAGATGGTGCGAGGGGCCAAGTGGAGGGAGACTATGAAG
Source organism: Triticum aestivum (assembly GCF_018294505.1). NCBI lineage: Eukaryota > Viridiplantae > Streptophyta > Magnoliopsida > Poales > Poaceae > Triticum > Triticum aestivum. The sequence continues at coordinate 208,556,791 of NC_057806.1, forward strand.
GAGTGCATAAGTGCGAGATTGATATTTAAAGAGAGGGGGCGAGAACGTGCGCTGTTACACACAGTGCCGGAGCTAGTAAAAATAAATGAGCTAGGGGGCCAAGCATTGCTAATCCTTTACGAGGAGGGCCAATTCATCAACTTAAACCATTTTACCAGCAATTGTCTAATGGTCACATTCATATTAGCGTTGATATATAGTGATGTTAGGGGGGAGGGCCCTTGCTGCCCCCTGTCTTCGCCACTGTGTGCACATCTGAGAGATGAAGCGGAAGGCATGGATGATGAGAGGGGGGCGTTGGATACATAATTAATGTGGGTGTATTAGCTATGTAATCCTATATAGCGAGGTATAGATTGATCATTGTGGACGTGGGAAAGAGGGAGGGACCTCACTAGATATATAGATTGATTGGTTTGTGTGGAAAACGTTGAAAGACCTAGCTATATATACACACACATAGAGGAACATCGATCGTTGCGCATGCACGTGAGAGATAAAGAATACCCGATATGATGGAGAGGGGGAGGTGTGTGTGTTTGCATGCATGAGAGACCTACCTGAAGAAAAAGATTGCATGTGTGCAATGGATAATCCCGACTGGTAGTGTGTGTGCATGCATGCACGATAGAAAGTTAGTGGTACAATTATAGAGAGAAGACGACTGTGTGGGTGTAAAAGACTAGGTGAGGTCATAATCGATGTAAAGTTGAATTCAAATATTTGAATAAGAGATCATGATGTTTGAAAGCCATGCATGCATGAATATAACTAATATATGCACGGTGTGGTTTGGAAATGAGCATGTTGAACTGTATACACATTGAACAAGGTTAGACTGATTTGAATTTGAGATACCAATGGCAGACATCATTTGGCCACATTGCATCCGTGCATGGACACACTATTCAAACTGGAGATGATGGGTGGCTTTTGCATCACATATCTATATCTATACCCCTGTATATATTATATTTTATATTTTTTATATAGTGTGCGGATAACTTTAACTTTGAAAGATGGCCATTGGATGAAGCCAATCCGATGGTGCAGAGATGGCAAATTTGAGCACTAATAGCCATTGGATATCATCTAGATTCCACTAGATTTTGCCACATGTACAATCTAGAAGACTCCATGGTTGAACTTAATCATAATGCACAAACCTCAAAACACAAGCACTTCTTCTTTGTTCTAGAATCTTCCATATCAGAATTGCCCAAATGTTTTTCTACATGATTTTCCATTATTTGTTTTTTACTTTATGCTTTACAATGCACAATCCATGAATCTTAAAATAGATTAGCTTTCTCATAAAAACTAGATGATTTTGAATGAAATGAACTATAAGAATTAAACAAACATCTACATCATGCATATATGACTCAAAGCATACATGCTATAATGTGGTATTTTTTCATAATTTGGTTGCCAAATCTCATGCGTGCAATGCACGTGTACCTTACTAGTCTAAATGGTGTTTGTGTGTGTGTTGTGTGTGTTAAACACATTGTTCGTAGTATCATACATGGTTTAGATTCTGAACATCTAGCTAGAGCATACATGTACTATGATTTGAATTCAACATAAAATGGATACATATATTTGAATTCGAGATCGTATGTACATGTAGTTCGTATTTATATAGGAATTTACTTCTCCTATATTCATGTCATGTGTTGTGAAGATAATATTTAGATGGTTGTATAACTAACCCGAGTACAATCCCATTCAAACAGGGAAATGTACTCCAATTTAGTCCATATGCTCGAAAACACACATTTGTTTTTTTATTGTTGAGGGAAGTGCAAATTGTTTTGGTACTGTACATGTTATGTTTGTTGTCCTGATTCTTTTAGTTTTTTGTTGTTGTATTTGAATGCATTTCTAGTAATATAGTAAAATGGGACATGGATCTCTCTAGTGATGAGGTGAAAATTGTCTTTTTTTGGTACACGTTAAGATTGTTCTCCCAAAATTTCAGGTCGCGCCTTGTTATGCCGAAATTTCAAGCTAGCATCTCTGTCTATCGTGCTGCGAAACTCCCGTCTCATCAACCCGCGCCTTCTTACCCCAAAATATTTAAGATATATCTTTGTCTCGTTATGCTCCAAAAACTCCCTCCATCTCAACCCGCGCCTTGCTATCCCAAAATTACAACGCGCGAGAAAACTCCCGCCTCCTGCGAAATCCTGACACGCGAAATGCCCGTGATACCCCTGAACCGAAAGAATTTCCTAGCTCAAATCGATGGAGGTACTTTCGTAACTTACCCCACATTTCGGACAAGCGCGTCCCTAAGCCTTGGTTCCCCCTCCCATCGCCTCCTTTTCGCCATTCGAAATCCCAGGCCGCCATAACCTCTCCACTCCAGCCGCAAAAGCCCACCCTCCTCCGTCCGCCACCTCACTGCTGCCCAGCTAGAGCCTCTTCCCCGACGACGTCGTCCATAGCAACACATCGATGTCCCTCATCCACCGTACAGGATGAGGATCCGTCATCGATCCCGTCTTCCCGCCGGTTCAGCCACCCCGTCCTCCACCTCCAACGAGCTGCCCCGACGTTCCCCTCATATTTTTTGCCACCTCCATTCCCACACCACTATCTTCATCTACACCACCGGAAGAGCATCATCATCACCATTTCCTCGGATGAAGCCGAGGCCTAATCGGTGCCACCAAAGAGGTTGTACACTAATCACCACATTTTCTTCTTCATTCGATCTCACGGTGCTGCCGGCGCTCGGTCACGCACCGACATGGCGCGGCTCCATCCACGGCGGCGTCGCCGGCCACTTCCTCCACGGCGTTGCTCCCTCGGCGGCGACGTCCACATCAGTAGGAGCTACTACTGCTTTAGCTCTCACTCGCGCTGCTGCTCTACTCTTGCTCTCGGTCCCCTTCCTAGTCTGCTCTTTGCTATTGCTCTTGCTCTTTCTCTTGCTCGCGCTGCTGCTCTCACTCTTGCTCTTGCTTGCGATGCTGCTCCGATTTGGCTACACTTCATTTGACTGAATCGACTTTTGGGTCAGTCGATTTTCAGGGGTTTGGGGGGCTCGCCAGAGTTAAGGAAGAACCAGCCGCAGCGGGGAGAGGGGCTCGCCGGAGAGGTACCCCACTATATATCTTAGGGTTCAGGGTGGGGCTGTGATCGCCGGCGGTGCTGTGGGGATCGCGGAAGAAAAGCTCGGCACGGGGTGGGGGTGGGGGGGGGGCTAGAGGGATGGTCGCGGCGGCGGCGGACCGGCGGTGGGGAGTGGTTTCGGGGCGGGCGGGGCGGCGCACCGCCGACCGCGGGTGGCGGGGGGCGGCGGTCTGGCCGGTGGTGGCTGGCGGCTTAGGGGGGTGGAGGTTGAAGATGAACTACTACATGACCAGCTGCCCTGGCTCTCGCATGCGCTACTACTACTGCTTTTCTGCTAATACCGCGTTTAGTTTTGACAGCAAAATTCAGTTTCGACAGTTAAGTTCAGTTTCGGTAGTTTAATTCGGTTTCAACAGTTAAGTTCAGAGATGAGCGGTTAATGTATCTTACATCTAACACTTTGTGGTTATGTATTTGACGTCATCTATTGGAGATGCTATTAGAATTGCACTCAGGTTAACATTGTCTCTCTTGTCCTGCTTCAGCCTCAGCGTCGTACAACTAACCCTCCATCATAGCGGAGCAGTACCCCGGCCTCCATCTCTAGACGCCTAAGATCTTCTTCCCCTCCTCCGACAGCCAAGTCAGCCGGAGCATCCTCACCGACCAACCTAATCACGCTGATATCGACATGGCTTCGCCAAAGAGGTTGTACACTTATTGCATCTCTTTTTTACTCTACATGTTATATATATTATCCACTTAGCACACGTGGTAACGTGAAATACGATTATTTTATCCTACTAATATGACAAGCAGTGAGGTACCAGGCAACTAGCTATCCATGATGGACTCTCTTGAACACCATCATTATTTATCTCTACATGTTTGAGATGTGTATTTGTCGTTGGGCCTGGGAGTTGAGCTAGTAGGGCAGTGGCTTGGGTCCAAAGTAGTAGAAGTAGCACAAAAACATTTTTTGAGTGTAGGCTTTTCCTTGCTCAAGCCAGCCTACTAGAATTGCTAGTGCTTGAAAGGAAAAGTGAAGGAAAAACATAGGAATTGGAAAGTTTCCTATGGTACTACTATTCATGCATTTGGTTTAAAGGAATGGAGCAAAGGAAAGTTGTAGGATTTGTTCCGTTAGTGTCTCCTTGAAAGAAAAACCGTAGGAATTTTAATTTCCACTTGTCCTCCTTTTCAAATTCCTATTAATGAAGCACAATACTAAGAGATAGTAGCATAATGGCATTATAACCGTACATTTTCTTGTGGTTTGACTTAATGTCACCATGCTTCTTTGCATCCCGTGATCTTCTAATTCTTGTGAACCAAACACCCGGATTGGCAGAAATCTCGTGTTTTTAAATTCTCTGTTTTGCACGTGCATTCCTATCCTATTCCTGTCTATTTCCTATCCCTGCAGTGTTATAATCCTCAAGTTCAAACAACCCTTACACAATTACTTATGTTACAGATATGTGTGAAAGAAAACCTTGTGTGGTCTGTGAAAGCACAAGTGCTCCCTGGGTGGTTTTGGTAATTAATGTCAACATATCTCTTGTTGGACTAATATTTTTATCTAGTATATTTCAGATAAGTTCAACAAATGGAGTGGCGTGGACAAGAGGATATGGAACCTCTACAAGATGCTAAGAACAAAGGATTGGCTCAAGCTCAAAAGCTCAAGACTCTACATTTTCATTTTAGTGATCCAAGATCACATTTAGTCCATAGGAAAGCCAATACTATTAAAAGGGGATGAGGTGTTGCTCAATGGCTTGCTTGCTCAAAGTGCTTAGTGATATGCTCCAAAGCCCTCAACCACTTTCTCATATCCACATATGTCCCAAATCAGAAGTCAAACTCGGCCCCATCGAAATATTCTATCCGGCGCCACCGAGTTCACTTGAGATAGCCACTACCATAAACCCTAATCAATCACCGTTGGGATCTCGATCTCAACGAGATGGGCTCGCAAACTCTCTGTTACCTGTTGTAATTATTTTGGTCCCACCGAGATAAGAAATCGGTCCCACCGAGTTTGCCTAACCAACTCTCTGTTTTCCTTATTACCAAAATCGGTCCCATCGAGTTTGTGTAATTGGTCAAACCAAGATGAGGTTTTACCCTAACCCTAGCACATCGGTTCCATCGAGTTGATCATATCGGTCCCACTGAAATGCCTAACGGTCACGTTTTGAACTGAATCGGTCCGACCGAGTTTTTCATTCGGTCCCATCAACTTTGGTAAATTGTGTGTAACGGTTAGATTTTGTTAGCAGGCTATATATAGCCCTCCATCCTTCCTTCATTAGTAAGGATAGCTATCAGAACGTGCCTACACTTCAGCATTCATTTTCTGAGAGAGAACCACCTACTCATGTGTTGAGACCAAGATATTCCATTCCAACCATTTGAATCTTGATGTCTAGCCTTCCCCAAGTTTCTTTCCACTCAAATCATCTTTCCACCAAATCCAAATCTTTGAGAGAGAGTTGAGTGTTGGGGAGACTATCATTTGAAGCACAAAAGCAAGGAGTTCATCATCAACACACCGTCTATTACCTTTTGGAGAGTGGTATCTCCTATATTGGTTAGGTGTCACTTGGGAGCCTCCGTCAAGATTGTGGAGTTGAACCAAGGAGTTTGTACGGGCAAGGAGATGGCCTACTTCGTGAAGATCTACCCTAGTGAGGCAAGTCTTTCATGGGCGATGGCCATGGTGGGATAGACAAGGTTGCTTCTTCATGGACCCTTCGTGGGTGGAGCCCTCCGTGGACTCATGCAACCGTTACCCTTCTTGGATTGAAGTCTCCATCAACGTGGATGTCCAATAGCACCACCTATCGGAACCACGCAAAAATCTCTGAGTCTCCAATTGCGTTTGCACACTCCAATCGCATCCCTTTACTTTCTTACAAATTGCATGCTTTACTTTCCGCTGCTCATATACTCTTGCCATGCTTGCTTGAATGTATTGTGAATGGTTAAACTTGTACTAAAAGTCCACCTTAACTTAAAGAAATTAAAAACTGCTACTTTTCTTTGCTAAGAGTCTATTCACCCCCTCTAGACACCTCTTCTCGATCCTTTCAATTGGTATTAGAGCATTGGTCTCCATTGCTTTAGTTTAAACACCTTTGGAGGAAGATGGATGAGTCTACGTTGGGGAGTCTTAGACATAGAGTGCTTATACTTGATGGAGAGTTATTTCATGAATGGAAAAATTGAGATTCTTGAGATTTTCAATGAATATCATTTGAATAAGTATATTACTAGCCCTTGTGCACCTCATGTTGATCCTTTGCATCCTACGCTTCATGAATCTATTGACATGATCCGTAATCTTAGAACTGTCAATTTAGTCACTAGTGGATTTCCTAGAAACTTGTTTGCTAGCTTGCCTGCTCTTCATTGTGCCTACACCATATGGAGATTTCTTGAGGAACGATTTCCAAACTATTCCTTGCAAAACTTGGATGAAATTCTTCATAAGTCTATTGCCTTGAGTAACATGAGTTCCAATGATCCCAAATTTGGTGACTGTCGATTTGAGCTTACTGATCTTACGCGTGCCAAAGGAGATGTTGGAATCATTAGCAATGTCATCTCAGAAGCCATTAGAATTCATAAAGATGACTATTGTGATGACCATTTACCTAATGAATTACCCTCTCTAGGAATTGATCCATCACAAGACGATGTTGAACATGGATACTATGATCAAGATGGTGATAGTGACTTCGATCTCGATGAGTCTATGAGACACTTTGGTCTTATGGCTAATCTTCGCGGCTACATGGCTAGAGGAAAGGAATGGGTTCTCGTTAGTGGGTGTACCGATCACATGACTGGAGACAAGGATATGTTTCGTGAGCTTGTTGAAAACGACGGCCCTCGAAAGTATGTCACATTTGGTGACAACTCAAAGGGTAAGGTGGTTGGCCTTGGTAAGGTGGTCATCTCACATGATAGCTCCATACAAAATGTTATGCTCATTGAATCTCTTGGATATAATCTACTTTTCGTATCTAGACTTGCTAACTTTGGTTTCAATGTCCTATTTACTGAAGTAGATTGCCAAGTGTTTCATAGAGATAACCATAATATGGTCTTTACTTGTTTACGTAGAGGTGATCTTTACATTGTTGATTTCACTAAAAAGGATCAACCTAGAACTTTCTTAATTGCTAAATCTTCTAAAGGTTGGTTGTGGCATAGAAGATTGGGTCATGTGGGCATGCGAAATCTTGATAAGCTTATTAAAGGTGATCATATACTTGGAGTAAAAAGATGTCATATTTGACAAGGATAGATTGTGCAGTGCTTGTCAAGCCGGAAAACAAGTTGGAGGAAGTCATCCGGTGAAGAACATCATGACCACGAGAAGACCGCTCGAGCTACTTCATATGGATCTCTTTGTTCCCAATGCCTAGAAAAGTCTCGGTGGTAACTCATTTGGACTAGTCATAGTCGATGATTTTTCGAGATTTACGTGGGTGTTCTTTCTCGATGATAAATCTCAGGTCCAAAAGATCTTCAAGAACTTCGCTAGGTAGGCCCAAAATCAATTTGAAGTGAAGATCAAGAAGGTTTGAAGTGATAATGGAACAGAGTTCAAGAACGCAAATGTGGATACCTTTCTTGACGAAGAAGGGATTTCACATAAGTTCTCGGCTACGTACACACCTCAACAAAATGGTGTTGTTGAGAGGAAGAACCAGACTCTTATTGAGATGGCGAGAACGATGCTTGATGAGTACAAGATGCCAAGACACTTTTGGGCGAAAGCGGTTGAGACAGCTTGTCATGCAACAAATCGCTTGTATCTTCACAAGCTACTCGGCAAGACAACATACGAGCTTCTCATCGGTAACAAGCCCCAAGTTGGATACTTCTGAGTATTTGGCTCAAAGTGTTACATTCTTGATATGCATCACCGTTCTAAATTTTCTCCTAAATCTCATGAGGGTTTCCTACTTGGTTATGGCTCAAACTCTCACACTTACCGTGTCTATAACAACTTCACCCGAAAGGTTGAAGAGATGGTACATGTGAAGTTTGATGAATCTAACGGCTCGCAAGTAGCGCAATTGCCAATTGATGTAGGAGACAAAGACCCTTCGAAAGCAATCCAAGACTTGTCTATTATCAAGATTCGTCCAACGGAGGTGAAGGAGAGTAACTCGTTCGACCAAGTGGAAGCTTCTACCTCATGACAAGGTGAACAAAGAGTTGACATGGAAGCATCCACTAGTGGAAAACGCCAATATGAAGAAAGTGAGGAAGTACACTAAGATGAACGTCATCAACCTCCTTCTCCACCTCGACAAGAGAACGACAATGTCAACAATGAAGAAGGCCAAGAGGAAGAACGAGATAATGAAGAAGATGCTCCACCGCGACCCAAACAAAAGCTCCCACGAGTTGGAGCAAGAGTCTCAAGAGACCATCCCATCGAGCAAATCTTCAATGATATCCAAACCAGGAAAATCACTCGCTCTAGAACTCATTTGGCTAATTTTTGTGAACATTATTCATTCATCTTTAGCATTCAACCTATGAAGGTTGAAGAAGCATTAGAAGATCCAAATTGGATTAATGCCATGCACGAAGAGCTACACTACTTTGAGAGAAACCAAGTGTGGACATTGGTCGAGAAGCCAAACAACAACCACAACATCATCGGTACCAAATGGGTGTTTCACAACAAGCAACACGAAGATGGAGAAGTAGTTCGCAAGAAAGCTCTTGTCGTCGCCCAAGGATACACTCAAGTCCAAGGTATGGACTATGGTGAGACATATGCCCCTGTTGCTAGACTTGATTCCATCCACATCTTACTTGCCTATGACAATCATCATGATATCACCTTATACCAAATGGACATTAAAAGTGCTTTTCTAAATGGTGAAACTGAGGAGGAAGTTTATGTTAAACAACCTCCTGGTTTTGTTAATCGTAAGAAACCCGATCATGTTTACAAACTTCACAAAGCTCTTTATGGTCTTAAACAAGCTCCTAGAGTGTGGTACAAATGCTTGAGCAAGTTCCTTATTGAAAAAGGCTTTGAGATTGGAAAGATTGATTCTACTCCTTTTACTAAAAGGGTTAATGGTGAACTATTTGTGTGCCAAAATTATGTTGATGATATCATACTTGGTTCGACTAACCTTCATTTTATTGAAAAGTTTGGGAAGCTAATGTAGGAGAAGTTTGAGATGTCTATGATGAGTGAACTCAAGTTCTTTCTTGCTTTGCAAATCAAGCAAACTAAGGAAGGCACCTTTGTCTCTCAAACAAAGTAAACCAAGGACTTATTCAAGAAGTTCAACATGCAAGAAAGCAAAGGTATGAAAAACCCCATGCCTACTAGTGGACATCTTGACTTGACCAAGGATGGCAAACCGGTTGACCAAAAGGTTTATCGCTCTATGATTGGTTCATTATTATATCTATGTGCCTCCTGTCCCAATATCATGCTAAGTGTATGCATGTGTGCATGATATCAAGCGGCCCCCAAAGAATGTCATCTTAAGGCTGTGAAAAGGATAGTGAGATACCTAATACATACACCAAATTTTGGCATTTGGTATCCTAAGAGGTCTTCTTTTGATCTTGTTGGCTACTCCGATTCGGACTATGCTGGTGACAAGGTTGATAGAAAGTCCACTTCGGGTACTTGTCAATTTCTTGGTAGATCTCTTGTGTTTTGGTCCTCCAAGAAACAAAACTCGGTGTCCTTATCCACCGCCGAAGCGGAACACATTGCCGCCGGTTCATGTTGTGCTCAATTAATTTGGATGACCCAAACTCTTAAAGATTATGGGATCTATGTGAAACATGTTCTGTTGCTTTGTGACAATGAGAGTGCTATTTAGATTGCTCATAATCCCGTGCAACATTCTCGAACTAAGCACATTGAAGTTCGTCAGCATTTCATTCGAGATAATTTTGCTAAAGGGGACATTGACCATAAGCATGTTCATACCGATAAGCAATTGGCGCATATATTCACCAAACCGCTTGATGAGAAAGTATTTTGCCGTTTGAGAGGTGAATTGAACATCATTGATGTTTCAAACTTGGAGTAGAAACTGCATTTGGATACATTCAAGGCATGAGCCTTTGACTAATCCTTGATGTTTTTCTTATGATGATGATCATATGTCTTGGATATATTTGCACCCTTTCATGCTATCTAACCCTTCACTACTAGGGAAAAGTCTATCAGCAGCTGCTACCTCTTGAGCTTGCGTTGGATTTCCCCGAAGAGGAAAGGATGATGCAGCAGAGTAGCATAAGTATTTGCCTTAGTTTTTGAGAACCAAGGTATCAATCCAGTAGGAGGCCATGCTCAAGTCCCTCATACCTGCACAAAATGTTAGCTACTCGCAACCAACGCGATTAGGGGTTGTCAATCCCTTCATGGTCACTTATGAGAGTGAAATCTGATAGATATAATATTTTTGGTATTTTTGGTACAAAGATGCAACGTAAAAAGTAAAGGCAAAGTAAAAAAGCAAAGCAAGATTAAAGTGATGGAGATTAATATGATGAGAATAGACCCGGGGGCCATAGGTTTCACTAGTGGCTTCTCTCAAGAGCATAAGTATTCTATAGTGGGTGAACAAATTACTGTTGAGCAATTTACAGAATTGAGCATAGTTATGAGAATATCTAGGCATGATCATGTATATAGGCATCATGTCCGTGACAAGTAGACCGAAACGATTCTGCATCTACTACTATTACTCCACTCACCGACCGCTATCCAGCATACATCTAGAGTATTAAGTTAAAAACAGAGTAACGCCTTAAGCAAGATGACATGATGTAGAGAGATAAATTCATGCAATATGAAATAAACCCCATCTTGTTATCCTCAATGGCAACGATGCAATACGTGCATTGGTGCCCCTTCTGTCACTGGGAAAGGACACCGCAAGATCAAACCCAAAGCTAAGCACTTCTCCCATGGAAAGAACTATCAATCTAGTTGGCCAACCCAAATGGATAATTCGAAGAGACTTGCAAAGATAACCAATCATACATAAAAGAATTCAGAGAAGATTCAAATATTATTCATAGATAGACTTGATCATAAACTCACAATTCATCGGTCTCAACAAACACACCGCAAAAAGAAGATTACATCGAATAGACCTCCACGAGAGAGGGGGAGAACTTTGTATTAAGATTCAAAGAGAGAGCAGAAGCCATCTAGATACTAACTATGGACTCGAAGGTTTGAGGTAAACTACTCACACTTCATAGGAGAGGCTATGATGATGTAGAAGCCCTCCGTGATGACGGCCATCTTCCGGCGGAGCTCCGGAACAGGCCCCAAGATGGGATCTCGGGGATACAGAAAGTTGCGGTGGTGGAATTAGGTTTTTGGCTCCTATTCTGATCGTTTGGGGGTACGTAGGTATATATAGGAGGAAGGAGTACGTCGGTGGAGCTCCGAGGGGCCCACGAGGCAGGGGGGCGCGCCCCCAACCCTCGTGACCGCCTCTTTTGTTCCTTGGAGCAGTGTCCAAGTCTCCTGGATCACGTTCGGTGAGAAAATCACGTTCCCGAAGGTTTTATTCCGTTTGGACTCCGTTTGATATTTTGTTTCTCCGAAACACTGAAATAGGCAAAAAAACAGCAATTCTGGGCTGGGCCTCCGGTTAATAGGTTAGTCCCAAAAGTAATATAAAAGTGGAAAATAAAGACCAATATAGTCCAAAACAGTAGATAATATAGCATGGAGCAATCAAAAATTATAGATACGTTGCAGACGTATCAGGCATCCCCAAGCTTAATTCCTGCTCATCCTCGAGTAAGTAAATGATAAAAAGAGAATTTTTGATGCGGAGTGCTACTTGGCATAATTTCAATGCAAATATTCTTAACTGTGATATGAATATTCAGATTAGAAAGACTCAAGACAAAAGTTTATATTGACATAAGAAATAATAATACTTCAAGCATACTAACAAAGCAATTATGTCTTCTCAAAATAACATGGCTAAAGAAAGTTATCCCTACAACATCATATAGTCTGGCTATGCTCTATCTTCACCACACAAAATATTTAAATCATGCACAACCCCGACGACAAGCCAAGCAATTTTTTTCATACTCTAACTTTTTTTTAAACATTTTCAATCTTCATGCAATACATGAGCGTGAGCCATGGACATAGCACTATAGGTGGAATAGAATGGTGGTTGTGGAGAAGACAAAAAGGAGAGGATAGTCTCACATCAACTAGGCGTATCAACGGGCTATGGAGATGCCCATCAATAGATATCAATGTGAGTGAGTAGGGATTGCCATGCAACGGATGCACTAGAGCTATAAGTATATGAAAGCTCAAAAAGAAACTAAGTGGGTGTGCATCCAACTTGCTTGCTCATGAAGACCTAGGGCAATTTGAGGAAGCCCATCATTGGAATATACAAGCCAAGTTCTATAATGAAAGATTCCCACTAGTATATGAAAGTGATAACATGAGAGACTCTCTACTATGAAGATCATGGTGCTACTTTGAAGCACAAGTGTGGTAAAAGGGTAGTAACATTGTCCCTTCTCTCTTTTCCTCTCATTATTTTTATTTATTTTTTTATTTGGGCCTTTTTATGGCCTCTTTTTTTGGCTTCTTTGGCCTCTTTTATTTATTTTTCGTCCGGAGTCTCATCCCGACTTGTGGGGGAATCATAGTCTCCATCATTCTTTCCTCACTTGGACAATGCTCTAATAATGATGATCATCACACTTTTATTTTTCTTAGAACTCAACAATTACAACTCGATACTTAGAACAAAATATGACTCTATATGAATGCCTCCGGCGGTGTTCCGTGATATGCAATGAATTAAGAGTGACATGTATGAAAGAATTATGAACGGTGGCTTTGCCACAAATACGATGTCAACTACATGATCATGCTAGCAATATGACAATGATGGAGCGTGTCATAATAAAGGAACGGTGGAAAGTTGCATGGCAATATATCTCGGAATGGCTATGGAAATGCCATAATAGGTAGGTATGGTGGCTGTTTTGAGGAAGGTATATTGTGGGTGTATGATACCGGTGAAAGGTGCGCGGTATTAGAGAGGCTAGCAAAGGTGGAAGGGTGAGAGTGCGTATAATCCATGGACTCAACATTAGTCATAAAGAACTCATATACTTATTGCAAAAATCTAGAAGTTATCAAAGCAAAGTATTGCACGCATGCTCCTAGGGGGATAGATTGGTAGGAAAATACCATCGCTCGTCCCCGACCGCCACTCATAGGGAACACAATCAATAAATAATTCATGCTCCGACTTCATCACATAACGGTTCACCATACTGCATGCTACGGGAATCACAAGCTTCAACACAAGTATTCTTTAAATTCACAACTACTCAAATATAATGACTTCAATATTATCACCTCCATATCTCAAAACAATTATCATGCTTCAATCTTTTCTTAGTATTCAACACACTCAAAAGAAAGTTTCACAAATCTTGAATACCAAGCATATTATTATTAAGCAAATTACCAAGCTATTAAGAGACTCTCAAAATAATTTAAGTGAAGCATGAGAGATCAATAGTTTCTTTAAAACAAATCCACCACCGTGCTCTAAAAGATCTAAGTGAAGCATATAGAGCAAAATTACATAGCTCAAAAGATATAAGTGAAGCACATAGAGCAAAACTACTTAGCTCAAAAGATATAAGTGAAGCACATAGAGTATTCTATCAAATTTTAATTCATGTATGGATCTCTCAAAAGGCGTGTACAGCAAGGATCATTGTGGCACACTAACAAACAAAGACACAAATAATACAATATGCTCCAAGCAAAACACATATCATGTTGGTGAATACAAATATAGCTCCAAGTAAAGTTACCGGTAGAAGTAGACGAAAGAGGGGATGCCTTCCGGGGCATCCCCAAGCATTGGCTTTTAGGTGTCCTTAGATTATCTTGGGGGTGCCATGGGCATCCCCAAGCTTATGCTCTTGCCACTCCTTGTTCCACAATCCATCAAATCCTTACCCAAAACTTGAAAACTTCACAACACAAAACTTAAGGCAGAAAACCCGTGAGCTCCGTTAGCGGAAGAAAACAAAAGACCACTTCAAGGTAATGTAATGAACTCATTCTTTATTTATATTGGTGTTAAACCTACTGTATTACAACTTCTATATGGATTATAAACTATTTTACTAGCCATAGATTCATCAAAATAAGCAAACAACACACGAAAAACAGAATCTGTCAAAAATAGAACAGTCCGTAGTAATCTGTAGCTAGCGCAAGGACTGGAACCCCAAAAATTCTAAAATAAATTTATGGACATGAGGAATTTATCTATTAATCATCTGAAAAAATAATTAACTAAATAGAACTCTCCAAATAAAAAATTACAGCAGTTCTCGTGAGCGCTAAAGTTTCTGTTTTTGACGGCAAGTTCAACAAGACTTTCCCCAAGTCTTCCCAACGGTTCTACTTGGCACAAACACTAATTAAACACAAAAAAACAACCAAAACAGAGGCTAAATAATTTATTTATTAAATAACATCAATGATAAATATTGGGTTGTCTCCCAACAAGCGCTTTTCTTTAAATCCTTAAAGGTAGGCATTGATAATTTTAATGATGCTCACATGAAAGACAAGAATTGAAGCACAAACAGAGCATCATAAACAATGTGACAAACACATCTAAGTCTAACATACTTCCTATGCATAGGCATTTTATAGGCAAACAAATTATCAAGGCAGGCGAAAACTAGCATATGCCAGGAAGCGGAAAGGAAAAATAGCAATCTCAACATAACGAGAGGTAACTTAGTAAAATGAAAATTTCTACCACCATATTTTCCTCTCTCATAATAATTGCATGTGGGATCATAAGAAAATTCAACAAAATATCTATCACAAAATATTTTCAACACGATCCACATGCATGCAAAGTTGACACTCTTCCAAAATAGTGGGATTGACATTAACTAAAGTCATGACCTCTTCAAACCCACTTTTATCAAAAACTTCATAAGATTGAACATTATCCAAATATGTGGGATCTAAAGTTGACACTCTTCCAAACCCACTTTCAGTATTATTGCAAAGACTATTATCAATCTCAAAATCATCATGGGGAGTAAATAAATTTTCAAGATCAAAAGAAGAATCACCCCAATCATGATCATTGCAACAAGTAGAGGATATAGCAAAATTAGCATCCCCAAGCTTAGGGTTTTGCATATTATTAGCACAATTTGAATAAATAGAATTTATAATAAAATCATTGCAATCATGCTTTTTATTCAAAGATATCGTGAATTGCATCATAAAGTAATTCATCACACTTTTTAGATTCACGAATTTCAGGCAAAACCTCATAAAGATAATCTAGTGCACAAAACTCACTAGCAATTGGTTCATCATAATTGGATCTCTTAAAAGGTTAGTAAGTGGATGAGGATCCATAGGTCTTAGGTTCTCTATTTAGTAATAAATAAACTACTATTCCAACAATACGAGCAAACAAGAATGGGCAAAAGAGGCAAATAGAGATGGAGGATAGAGAGAGTGGGCGAATAAAACAGCAAGGGTGAAGTGGGGGAGAGGAAAACGAGAGGCAAATGGCAACTAATGTAATGCGAGAGATAGGGATTGTGATGGGTACTTGGTATATTGACTTTTTGCATAGACTCCCCGGCAACGGCACCAGAAATTCTTCTTGCTACCTCTTGAGCTTGCGTTGGATTTCCCCGAAGAGGAAAGGATGATGCAGCAGAGTAGCGTAAGTATTTCCCTCAGTTTTTGAGAACCAAGGTATCAATCCAGTAGGAGCCCACGCTCAAGTCCCTCGTACCTGCACAAAATGATAGCTACTCGCAACCAACGCGATTAGGGGTTGTCAATCCCTTCATGGTCACTTACAAGAGTGAGATCTGATAGATATAATATTTTTGGTATTTTTGGTATAAAGATGCAAAGTAAAAAGTAAAGGCAAAGTAAAAAAGCAAAGCAAGATTAAAGTGATGGAGATTAATATGATGAGAATAGACCCGGGGGCCATAGGTTTCACTAGTGGCTTCTCTCAAGAGCATAAGTATTCTACAGTGGGTGAACAAATTATTGTTGAGCAATTGACATAATTGAGCATAGTTATGAGAATATCTAGGCATGATCATGTATATAGGCATCACATCCATGACAAGTAGACCGAAACGATTCTGCATCTACTCCTATTACTCCACTCATCGACCGCTATCCAGCATGCATCTAGAGTATTAAGTTAAAAACAGAGTAACGCCTTAAGCAAGATGACATGATGTAGAGAGATAAATTCATGCAATATGAAATAAATCCCATCTTGTTATCCTCGATGGCAACGATGCAATACATGCCTTGCTGCCCCTTCTGTCACTGGGAAAGGACACCGCAAGATCGAACCCAAAGCTAAGCACTTCTCCCATGGCAAGAACTATCAATCTAGTTGGCCAAACCAAACGGATAATTCAAAGAGACTTGCAAAGATAACTAATCATACATAAAAGAATTCAGAGAAGATTCAAATATTATTCATAGATAGACTTGATCATAAACCCACAATTCATCGGTCTCAACAAACACACCGCAAAAAGAAGATTACATCGAATAGATCTCCACGAGAGAGGGGGAGAACTTTGTATTGAGATTCAAAGAGAGAGAAGAAGCCATCTAGCTACTAACTATGGACCTGAAGGTCTAAGGTAAACTACTCACACTTCATCGGAGAGGCTATGATGATGTAGAAGCCCTCCGTGATGACGTCCCTCTTCCGGCGGAGCTCCGGAACAGGCCCCAAGATGGGATCTCGTGGATACAAAAAGTTGCGGCGGTGGAATTAGGTTTTTGGCTCCTGTTCTGATCGTTTAGGGTACGTAGGTATATATAGGAGGAATGAGTACGTCGGTGGAGCTCCGAGGGGCCCACAAGGCAGGGGGGCGCGCCCTAGGGTGGGGGGCGCCCCCCACCCTCGTGGCCACCTCTTTTGTTCCTTGGAGCAGGGTCCAAGTCTCCTGGATCACGTTCGGTTAGAAAATCACGTTCCCGAAGGTTTTATTCCATTTGGACTCCGTTTGATATTCCGTTTCTTTGAAACACTGAAATAGGCAAAAAACAGCAATTCTGGGATGGGCCTCCGGTTAATAGGTTAGTCCCAAAAGTAATATAAAAGTGCAAAATAAAGCCCAATATAGTCCAAAACTGTAGATAATATAGCATGGAGCAATCAAAAATTATAGATACGTTGGAGACGTATCAGTAGCGCGGGTTTTAGGTGTATCAGTAGCGCGGTGACTGGCGCTACTAATAAGGCGCTACAGCTAACACGTAGTAGTAGCGCGTGCTCACCAGCACTAATGCTACACAAGTGTAGTAGCAGCGCGTTTAATGGAAGCTCGCTACTGATAATAGCTATAGCGCGCTTCTCCTATGCGCGCTACTGCTACTACCGCGCTGTTGCTAACTGTTCTCCACTCGCTACTGCTAATTTTAGTTGTTTTTTGTTTTTTCGGCATATTTGTTTTGTATTTGAACAGGCTTTATAGTAGAATCTTTAGCACATACAAATGTCATCATGATACACATACAAATACCTGCGAGACCACAAATGTAATCATAGCATATACATACAAATAGTCTCATCATAATCATCATCCAACACAAAGTGGTATCTTGTCATCATCTAAAAAATAGCAATACATGCAAGTCTCTAATACTTGCAACTACAACGTCATCCATCTAAACAAAGGTATACGCAAGAAGAGCTATCACTATGAGTGAGAGGGGAACTATGCAGTACATGAGGTGGCGGTTACGAGTCCTCTCTCGCGCTAGCGTGAACCTCAAGTAACTAGCTTCTCCTTCTTGTCTTGTTTTGAAGACTTTATGGATGGCGCCTGAGAACCCATTCACTTGCGCCTGACACTCATGCCACTCGTTGTACATGCCCGGAACCTTTCCTTGGTACATGACATAGCACTTCCATCTCGCCATCAAGAAACTAGGTACCTGTTAGAGATACATGTTCATGAAGAGGATGTACAATCATATATATGCAACAAAATATGCTAGAGCAACACCAAAAAAGAAAGGGTTAGCAACTAGATGCAACATACAGTACGCAAATTAATCAACTAGAGATACACAGGTCATCGTACGCAAACTAACAAAGTAGCGTTACGCAAGTTCGGCAGGGACCGTGGACATCACAAAGTTTCATCGCTACAAAAAGTATACAAGTTCAACTGACACATATCATCATCATAGGCATCATAAATCACTAGAAGTTCCATCCTTCCATATCACCGAGGATGGACCCTAGCTTCTTGAACGTCGTGAGGTCTATACGTTGCATGCCTATGCGAGTTCGGACGTCAGCTCACGATATAGGGCCGTGGTGGAACATCCCCTTCTCATCGATGACTTCTTTCATGATGATCGTCGCAAAGTCGCTTTGGATGCGAAAGAAGTCATCTCTAAGTTTATAATCCGCTTCTCCATGAGATTCTAGCCACTTGTGGATATGATCATCATTTCTGCTTTTCATGCGAAGCTTTTGGTGATCCGTGTTGAACTGAATCATGAGATGGACAATGTAGAATCCATCCTTATTGCTTGGTTTTGGGACATGGATGCAGGAGAAGTTAGTTTTATGCGCGAAACCCATCTTTTTGATCCTTTGTTTCCTGATCTGCATGTGGCCACCTCTAATGCTGAAGCCTTGGAGAGCATCATCTAGAATATTCATTATGTGGGTGTAGTCTTTTTCTCGTAGTCTCTGGAAGGGTCAAAATACACGGCGTGGGAGACTTGCGGGTAAAGAACGATAAGGACGGTGCGCCCGTTGCTGCGGGGAAAAGACACCTCAAATTATTCCCCATATGAGAGAGAAGGAATGATTGAAATGTACGAAAGGGTTGTCCGGAACTGACTTACTTTGGATGATAAGGCACGAGGAAAATTTCCTGGTCCTTATTCTGTACCATGAAGTTTTGGAGGTACTCCCTAGCAGTTTCACGCTCAAAGTCGCCGAGACTCAAGAAAGACTCGTGCATGTAGTACGGATCCACCACACAGATTTGCGAGACTTCTTCACTCTTCATGACGGAGCTCATATGTAGCGCAAAAAGGCGGACGATTGTAAAATCGAGCCGCCTTGTCAGAAACATCTCAAAGATATGGTCAAACCGCAGGAAGAACACCTCCGCGGGCCGTGTGTCGACGTAGCACTTCCCCTCAGGCACACGAGCCGCGTATGTCGGATATCTTGGATCCTTTGAGGCTAGTAGGCTTTTCTCAGTCGACAACACATGGTCGTGCAGTCTCCTGAGATCCCCTGATAGTGCCTCCAGCGGTTTCGGCGGTAGCATCGGCTCGCCCGTGAGATGGAACATGGCCGCACCTTTCACGGGTACACGCTCTTCAGAATGCATCGTCTGGCTCCTTTGTGCTCTGGCTTGTTTGGAGGCAGTTATCTTGCCCGATCTCTTCCTCTCCTTTTTCTTGGGCACACCTTCCAGACCCTTCCTTAACCCCTGCCCCAGGGTTCCCGGGCTAAGCACTGTACGACCCCCGGATAGTTGAGCCTGTGTTGAGGCGACATCTTCAGGCGTGTCCTGTGAGGAATTCATGAAGAGAGACTTTTTGCAATCCTTCCAACGACCTTCCTGCCCGGGCATATCATCCATATCCTCATTAGCATGCTGATAGCCCGATTCGTCATATGGTTGACTCATTAGATCCATGTCACATTCATGCGCGTTTGTATTGAGGAAACCCATAGGGTCGACCTCCGTCTCATCATCCATTCTCTGTTCTACAGGACTGATTACATCAGCCAGTACTATTGCACCCCCTTCATCACGTCGTCCGCCGCTCTCACTCGGCACTACAGGAGCTGGTAATTGCGTAGGCGGGGTGGTGGTCTCCACACATACTTGTTGATGTGTGGTTATTGGTGTGCTCTCGGCCGGCTCCAGACGAATAAGATTCTTCAGCCATAGCAGCACCCAACCCTTGCAGTTTCCAATCTGTGGTGGGGTCTTGTCGTCCTCTCCCACGGGATATACCGGAGGAGGCAAATGCTCGTGCCCCGATTTCACACTGGACAAGTTAACCCTGAAGTGCCCAGCGGGGATCGGCTGGTTGTGGAACGTGGGTTGCATGGGGTTCATTATCATCCCCTTTCCCACGTCCACCTTCTGGCCTTTGATCAAGTAGAGTATGGTGCACGGGGTTTCTTCGCCCTGCAAACACATATGTCTATGGCGTAAAACATCCAAAAGGCAACGAAAATGGAATATTCTATATATATATATATGTTGGTGCGACATGTAATTACCGTGACAGCGTCGAGCTCAGCCAAATACGAAGGCCCACCTAGCGCGCTAGAGACTGAGGACGGGCTGCTATGAGCGGGAGAGACCGCGAGAGGAGGCCCGGTTGCGTGACAAAGTGATGGTGCGGTGTTGTTGTTGTTCATGGAGTTGCTCCCGACGAAACTGGGCATCGGGAAATCATGTACCGTCTTGTCTGGATTTTCCTTCATCCAGTTGATGATAGCTGGAACCAAGTTAGTAGAGAAATCATTTGTGCAGGCAGTTACAGCTGCATTGACTGCCTGGTGTACCAACTCATTTTTCTCCTCGGATGTTTTTTTCGCGTCTTCAGCTGCTTTTTTCTCGACCGCAAGCTTCACCTTTGCATCGATGTCCGCCTGACTAAACTTCTTTTTTTGCTTCTTGGCCTCCAGGCCCTCATTGTAAAACACCTTCCATGTGGCGCCATCTCCAGCACCATGCACATGACCATATTGCGGCCGCTGGCCCAAAGGGAGTCCCTTAAGTTCGTTCAAGGCCCAGTTGAGAGGGGTGTCCCACTTGGGCCTCGTCGGAGAAGTAGGGCTTTCGGCTGCAAGCTGGTGATGCTTCTCCAGTAGTCTAATCAATTTCCTCGTGATCTGGTCCGTGTAAAAAACCCTTTTCTCCTTGTCCCACTTGTAGCGGGCCCTGATGAAGTCACGCTCCAAGGGGTTGGTGAACTTCGCGAAGGGGTCTGGGAGACCCGCGGCTTCATGTTCCGCGTCCTCCTTATCCCATATGGGCCTTTTACCGAGGTAGCCACGGCTTCCGAGGCGATGCTTCCCCGTGTTCCTTTGCTGAAGGCTCTTGAATTTCGCAGCCTTAGCCTTGGCTGCCTCAGTAGCGCAAGTGTCCTTGAACTTTTCAAACTCCTCTTCCGTAAGTGTCAGATTTTCCTCCAGAATCTTGGACAGGGGTTCGTCAGCCTCAATAGCTCATTTCACCCTCCCTTTCCAGGAGGCCAAATCATTGCTAAACATGCCCATGGCGTGATTGTTAATCTTTTTCATCTTCGGATCATCCACCGTTGTTCTATGTTATCATCCCGGTCGGGGAACTTGAATCTCTTGTGCAACTTCGTTAGGAGCAACCGCGTCAAATGTTCTTTACTCCTTAAGTCATCGTCGTTGATGCTCGCGCATTCCCGTATGATGCATCCTAATTGGTTCCCATAGCACTTGCGAGGTTCTTCCGGCTCTAATGGCTCAAACTTGCCAGGTGCCATCTTTGTGATCACAAGTCGTCCAATCCCTAGTTTGCTAGGTTTTCATATCCTCTGCTTCTTATGCTTCCTCTTTTCGGTAGTGGCATCGGCGCCGGTACCTTCCCCTTCGGTATCTTCCCCGCCGGTACCTTCCCCGTCGGTCTCGGCGCCGCCATCGGTGTCGGCGCCGTCGGTGTCGATGTCGGCGTCAGTACCATCATCGAGGCCGACCTGCAAACCTTGCTTAGCAGTCAAATAGTCGAGGTACTCTTGTTCACCCTCATAATCCATCTCGTCTGCATCTTGGTCAGAAGACTTAGTTTCTTCGTTGTTTGACATGTTTCCTTGTCACGACCGGGTTTTCCGGGTATAAATTCCCAGAAAAAGACCGTCGTGCTCATCAGCCCCAGGATTACTGTTAGCTGATGAGGCTCCAACTTGATACAGAAATCTCAAGCAAAATACGAAATATGTAGTACAAGACCATTCTGGCCTGTGAGTACAACAATTGGGTTTCTAGTGGTTGATGGCGGAAGCGGTTTGTGAGACATCAGTGTCTATGGGATTCCATTTCCCACAGGAACAGCTGACCAGGTTAACTCCTATCTTCGCGAGGCTGCTATCACCGTTGCTTAGGTGTCGAGGCTGTCATCGCCACGCTCCTCTCCAAGCAGAAATCTGGCCAAGACAATAGCCAGGGACAAGCCAGTGAGTACTTTGAATGTACTCGCAAACATTAAGAACACAGGTATAATATAGTTGATAATCATGCACTGAAAAATTCCATGATCACATCGTCAGTCATAAATAAAACATCTTTATGCATGCAAGTAGGTTATTTTCATGCAACATGAATAAGTAGTAATAGAGTGGGAATTAAAATGCCGCAGTCGGGCGTCTGAGCGACACCACATAAAGGGCTTTAAAAGAAATGCCACAGTCGGGCGTCTGAGCGACACCACATAAAGGGCTTTAAAAGAAATGCCACAGTCGGGCGTCTGAGCGACACCACATAAAGGGCTTTAAAAGAAATGCCACAGTCGGGCGTCTGAGCGACACCACATAAAGGGCTTTAAAAGAAATGCCACAGTTGGGCGTCTGAGCGACACCACATAAAGGGCTTTAAAAGAAATGCCACAATAGGGCGTCTGAGCGACACCACATAAAGGGCTTTAAAAGAAATAATCACAATGAATATCCAGGAGGTAGAACCGTCCAGGGATACTCGATAATATAAATAATGCAACGGGTTAGTCCATCACAAAATAATAATCATGGTCCTCGCAAGTAACCAGTCGGTATCCAAGTTTGGTTTAGCAATATCTCACCTCCGAAGACCGACACTAAGACCAACACTTGACCCATCCCAGACTGTAATCCTTAACCATGGTCACGGCTATTCCAATAGGTTTAATCTCTGCAGAGGGTGTACTCTTTACCCACGAGTAACGGATTCCTTTAGTCCATCGGGACTAATTCCGTCTACGGCCTTTTAGTTGAAAACACGCCTAACTTGCACACACCAGCTTAACTCATCGGTGTCTGGAATCACCCACGACACTTGTTAAGCAAAACTCTAAGTGGGGAGGCTACAACCTCGCGTAGCATGGGATCAAATTTATATCGCGCGCTCTAAGGGGTGGCCTCCCCTCTCGGTCCCAACTGGAAACACCCATGCCCCCGGACCAGGTGGCCTGCCTACCGGCTACAACCGATATCTTCCACCATGGCCTCTCTGTACGGTGTGTGCTTGAAAGGGGTTGACGACTTACTGAACCATACCCTACCTGCGGCAGGGACAAGTGGTAGAACATAGCAAGTATGGGGGTTACTAGAACAAGACTCGGTCTACGGTCGACTCAGGAGGTTTATAAATTCCCTGCATGACATGTATAACAAATATAATTCAACCAACATAATCACCACTCAATATACCTTACCATGCCATACCGGACATAACCGTCCCGACGGGGACCGGCGACAAGCTCACTCCTACCCAAGGCAGAGGCTTTCCCGGATTCCATTCCGGCATGCATGCAAGGCACATGAGGATGATTACCATCACAAGTATATTCATTTCCAATAGCAAGGAAATAACTAATATGCATTCATGCAAATGATCATATCACATGAAATAACAAGTTCTCCGATATAAGGTGGTGTTATAAACGTGTCAACTAACACGCCAAAAATATTATTCCGGGGTTTAGAATGCTTGCCTTCATGGTGTGGAGAGGTGGGGGTGCTCTCCAAAAAATTTTGAAAGCTTTCTTCTCTTCCAAAATCCTATTTTCAAAAATATGCAAATAACACATATTTCAAAAACAGTACAAAAAAGTTGTTTGGAAAATTTTCAAATAAATCTTAAAATAAACTAGACAATATTTGAGAGATGTAGGAAAAATAATTAATTCATTTGGAGTTACATTTAAAAAGTTATAGGCAGTCAAAGTTATGGTCAAAATTTGTTATTTAAAATAAAACAGAAAAGAAAACGTTTCAGAGGGGAATACGCTTTCGGAGCGGGGGAAACGTACTGGGGTGGATTACGCCTTCACTTAACCCACGTGGATAGGTACAGGGTCACTGACAGTGGGTCCAGGGGGCCCACTGGTCAGGTTTGACCAGTCGCCTTTCCCTCTCCTTCCTCTGCCCGAGAGGGGACGGGACTCCAGCGATGCTCGCCGGCGAACGGCGGCACCGTTCGGGAAACGGAGGTCACCTGTGGGCTCAGGGGATCGAGGCGGCCACTCCGGTAGTCGATATGGTCTCGGGGGTGGACGGAGCTGCCGGCGGCGAGCTTCGCGGCGGGCGGAGGCCGTCGGGGAAGGTGATTTTTCTCTCGCGGTGAGCCCTGATCAAAATCGAGCAGGGGAACTGGTTCACGGGAGTAAGAGGAAGCTCTTGGTGAAGAGAACGGAGAGGGGGAGGTACTAGAGGTGCCGGATTGGCCGGGGCGGTGGCGGCAGCAGGAGTTGCCGGAGATGAGGAAGGAGGCCTTCCCGGGTCAAATACGAGCTAGGGGAGTGCCATTGAGGTGGCCTGAGGTTGCCTGCATGCTCGGGGGAGTTCGGGGACCTCCTTTTATAGCACGACGAGGTCGGTTCCGCGGTGGTGGATGAGGATGCCGGCGAACCGCCTCTCTGTGGCTTGCAGGGCAACGTGGCGGGGCTGGGGATGGCGGCAGGAGCTAGTGGACAAGCGGGCACTGCTCTAGGAGAGAGCTGGCGAGCGGGAGAGGCTCGGGCGGCGCCGACATGAGAAGGGGCTATCAGGCGGCCGCGGCGGCTAGCTCTTGGCCTGCCGGGGCGCGGTGAGGGGCGGCTTGGCGTTTTGCGGTGAGGAGGGACGTGCGTGGCATGGCTCTGCAGTGGTGGCAAGGCCAGGGGCGCGACGCGTAGTCTCGGGCGCGGCACGTGCAAAACGCGTGCCAAACGCACGCTCTGCTCGCACTCCGGGCGTGCACGGGATGTGCTCGACGTAATGCCAGAGCATGCTAGAGGTCGCGGTTGAGGCTGGGAAGAAACAGGGCTAGGTTAGGGTTAGATAGAGGGTGAATGGGCATGGTGGTTAGGTCAGGTGGCCAAGTTCACAATGAAAACTTGAATCCATGCCAAATCTGGCTATGCACACAAGGTGTTTGTCAAAATGCCAAGGGCATCTAGGCAATACTTGGGGTGGCCAAAATCTCCAGATCAAGGTCTCCTTAGATGAATGAGAAGGTGGTGAGGTTAGTTGGCCAAAAGCAGAAACTTGTTAGTGCAAGTTTTGCAAAACTTCAATCCTGGACAGAAGATAAATGACATTATTTCATGAACCAAAAATATTCAAATGGGTGCATGCTCCTGGATTTAGGGGTTTGGTAGGGCTGTCTACAAGTAGGAGAAAGCACAAGATCATTGGAGCAAAATTAAATAGGGTTGTAGTAGAAATCACAAGGCTGGACCAGAATGAAAATGAGGTTGATTCACTCAAATTTTTCAAAGAACAGCACTAGGTTTTTGCATAATGTTGAATCATATGCTACTACCAATATCCCATAATTTTGGTGGAGGCTAGAAAGAAATATTTAAATGGGTTGTAGTGCAAAATTGCACTCTGGACCAGAGAAGGAAAAATTGATGCAGAGCTCAAAATATTACATAATAAAAGATATTTTTGTATAAAAGTGATTTAAAAACATCACATGACATCTCCAAATTTTGGTTGGAATTTTAAGTGAATTTATCAAATGGTTGTAGTTCAAATATGGCCATATAACCTTGAAAAACCATTTTTCAAGAAAATAAAGATCAAGCAATTTAATTAGTTAATTAGTTATACTGATAAAAGAAAAGTTTTTCTTGAGAGGTTAAACAAGTCCAATAACATATTTGAAAGGTTTTCACTCTGGGGAAAAACTCCATAATAACAAGGGAGAAAATGGTTCAAAAATCAAAAGGGAGCCCAGAAAATAAAAGTTTTAATTCCTGGCAAAAAATTTAATTTAATAAAACAAGGCCAAAATTTTGGGGTGTCACAACACTACCCCCCTTAAGAAAAATCTCGTCCTCGAGATTTGTTAAAAGCTGTTTTAAGAAAATTATACGCAATAAAAATGTGGCTACAGTGAGAGGGCAATAAGTGGTGGAAAACCACAGTGTGAAAACTGGTGCTGCGTGGAAAAATCTACGGTTCGGGACAAAACGTGAGATTTCTACGCTGGATATAAATTTAGAATAACTTCTAAATTTAAATATACGCTGGTCGTACCCGAGAGCACAGTGCTCTCTCTGGCCGACAGGTGGACCCGGGGCCCACTGTCAGCCTCTTCTTCTCCCTCTGGTTCTCTCTTCTTGCTCTCTCCTGCGCGCTTTCCCGCGCTTTCTCCACCGGTGACGCCTAGCGCGTAGGGCATCTAGGCCGTACCGTGGTAGTGCGCGGTGTGCTAGCTTCTGGTGCAGCGTGCACTCACCTCGCGGGCCAGCGTGCTGTCGGCACTGCTCGCGGATTCGTCTCCAAACACCGGCGATCGGCGATGAGCGGCGTTGGTGGACTTCGCCCACCGTACACCGAGCTCGATCTATAAAACGGCCGGGGTGCCCCTCTCTTCTTCCTCACACCTGGCCTCACTTCTCCTCCTCCTTCTTCCTCCATTACTGCTTACAAAAGCTCGGGTTAGGCTCTAATGGCGGAGGCGATGCCGGACTGGTTTGCGATCATGATAGGCGTAGGGCTAGCGACACTGCTGGGGCTCTCCGTGCTCCTGTGCGCGATGATCCTCGACGAGCGTCGCGACGCTGCTGCTCGGGTGTTGGCTCTCCGCAGTGGTGGTGATCACGAGGAGTAGATGGGGTGTGCCGGGTGCTAACCGTTGTTAGGGGGTGATTAGCTGGATGCAACACCGTTGCAAAGTTTTCCAAACAGTGTATGTGTCCGAATGATTATGGTTGTGAGTCTGCTGCCGTGGTGCTGTGTGAAATTAATTAATCCACGTCGTGGGAAGGTGCAGATGTAGCAACTCAGGGAAAAGAAATCTCACTCCAGGATCTTGCGAGGGAAAAACAGTTAATTTAAAGGAGCATAAACCACAACAAAAACTACACACATTAGTAGAAGCCAAATAATTGACTCGTCGTACAAACTCAGGGTATCACGCATAAGTCACACACATAAATAAATGTTGCAATAATGAACACCGCAGCGACGTCTAAAATGGGAATGGTAACTGGACGGGGTCCCTAGAAAATGTCTTCAGTACTGGGATACACTCCTCTTCTATCGGGGGGAGTGGATTGACCAGTCGATGCACGTGTCTCTCCTGGTCGGGCCTTAATGCTCTGCCGATGGCGATCTGAGGATTTAAATCTGCGAGGCTCTGGAGATAACCCATCACATGTTGGGTTAAATGCTCTTGAGCGATGACGTACTGGACAAGGTTGGCCAGGACTGGGTCTCTCTCAAATCGTCCACCGGGAAAAGATGTCACTCCTCCGGGTGCTGCACGGCTCGGGAAGTATAATACCCTCGTTCGCTGGCATAGGGTACCGCAAATCGAAGGCGAGCAAGCGCTTCGTATGCAATAGCTTCCATGGCCATATGTGGGGTTAGCATAGATTTCCCCACGAAGGAGACCTCCGTTGGGTCTTGGTTTGAGTTTACAGGAGGGATGTGTACTGCTGCCCAATATCTCGAGGTGGAAGGGGTGATTCTTGATTTGAACAGCTCGTACTTGGGTGGCTGGGTAGCGCCCATGGTACTGTAGGTTAAATCCCGCAATATCTTGACAAAACTACCTGGGGTTGCATCTGGGGTTCTTAGATAAATGCTAGGGCTCGGCATGGCAAGAAATGGTTGTGAGGGTGGTGCACAAGGTGATAGGTGCTTGGCAAGGTCACGCGGTGGCCTTTTTATAGCACCGGAGCTGGGTCATTTTTACCAAGGTGAATGGTAAAGAAAATTTTCAGCTCTGTTCCAAGGGTCGGGGTCAAGCCACAGATTCACACATTTCACTATAGTGATGTGTTACTGTGGGGTTGACGGGGTGATTTTGGTAACTGTGTCCGGGATAGAAATCTTATACTGCATACTGGCGTATCCAGGCAAGGCTACCATTAAAACAGAGGCACAACAACAGGCGGCATTAAATTACAAGGCCACACGATTACAAAGCGAGGGTACACTGGGACTCGATACGACTTGGGTGACTTAGTCTGCCTCGTTTACATCCAAGCGGGCGTGCCTTGAGGCTCCTCCACGGGTCTCGTCGTCGGAATTAGCTGGAGTGGGTTGAGGGGCTGCAGGCTCGGGGTAGCGATGAGGACCATCTCGGGGATTGTTGGCCATAATCCCGTTGGAGTGTGCTCCCAATATGCGACGAAGCACTTCTGGGGTTATCGCAGCACCTTGGCCGATGGCTGGGGCGGACCTCAGGGACTCGATCGGGTGTCCAAACAGCACGACTGGGTTGTCGGCGTTGGGCTCATTCTCTTCTCTCGCCGGGCTCGACGAACCAGCTCTCCACGAGCTGCGATTAGATCAATAGTGATTTGATCGCACAGTTCCTCTAGTGCACTTACATAGCGCA
This sequence comes from Triticum aestivum, assembly GCF_018294505.1. Classification (NCBI taxonomy): domain Eukaryota; kingdom Viridiplantae; phylum Streptophyta; class Magnoliopsida; order Poales; family Poaceae; genus Triticum; species Triticum aestivum. The sequence goes on from NC_057806.1 coordinate 208,585,557, forward strand.
CTAGGTGCAACAATGCAGGATCTGTCTCGTGATCTCCGTTGGCAACTTGGGGTGGTCTACCATACCCTTCATGTCTGGGGTAGTAGTGGAACGAGCGACATTTAACTCTGGGCGACAAGTGCCGGAGATGAACTATAGCCTCTCGAGCAGCTAGTTGGATGGCTTGTGGCTCAAAGGAAGTTGTTCTTCCAGTGAACCTGTAGGGGCGCTCGGGCTCTAGACCCCTACCGTAGATGTGTACAGTGGCCCAGAATTGACGGCTCTCACCGCTCATGGGTCCTTGGTACACAACATATTCTGAGGGCTCTTCTAACGCATAGGCACGACGGGTGAGGTTTGCGAGTATGGTCACAAAGCCTCCAAGGTTGGTTGTTGTGGTCTCATTGTGTACGACAGGGCCAGGCATTGTAGCTTGGTTTGGGGTAGAGGCTGTGTTGTGCTGTGTTTGGGCTAGCATGCCCCTTTTTATAGGAAAAAGGGGACGGAGTCTTCCTTTGCACGCTTGCGAGAAAGGACTATTTAACATTCAATCACCGGCGCATGAGCGACAGGTTAGGTTGATAGGTTGGGCACCGACTGCCAAAAGGTGTTGGGTCACTATGTGGCTATCTTGCACGAGAAGCTTGGCTGCGGTTTGGTTATGGTTTGGTGGGTTGGTTTGCCTAAGTTTATAGACCCGGCTAAGATAGGATTAGCTAATGGTCAGCCTGGCTCTGGTAGCAAGTCTGTCACGACCGGGTTTTCCAGGTATAAATTTCCAGAAAAAGACCATCGTGCTCATCAGCCCCAGGATTACTGTTAGCTGATGAGGCTCCAACTTGATACAGAAATCTCAAGCAAAATACAAAATATGTAGTACAAGACCATTCTGGCCTGTGAGTACAACAATTGGGTTTCTAGTGGTTGATGGCGGAAGCGGTTTGTGAGACATCAGTGTCTATGGGACTCCATTTCCCACAGGAACAGCTGACCAGGTTAACTCCTATCTTCGCGAGGCTGCTATCACCGTTGCTTAGGTCTCGAGGCTGTCATCGCCACGCTCCTCTCCAAGCAGAAATCTGGCCAAGACAATAGCCAGGGACAAGCCAGTGAGTACTTTGAATGTACTCGCAAACATTAAGAACACAGGTATAATATAGTTGATAATCATGCACTGAAAAATTCCATGATCACATCGTCAGTCATAAATAAAACATCTTTATGCATGCAAGTAGGTTATTTTCATGCAACATGAATAAGCAGTAATAGAGTGGGAATTAAAATGCCGCAGTCGGGCGTCTAAGCGACACCACATAAAGGGCTTTAAAAGAAATGCCACAGTCGGGCGTCTGAGCGACACCACATAAAGGGCTTTAAAAGAAATGCCACAGTCGGGCGTCTGAGTGACACCACATAAAGGGCTTTAAAAGAAATGCCACAGTCGGGCGACTGAGCGACACCACATAAAGGGCTTTAAAAGAAATGCCACAGTCGGGCGTCTGAGCGACACCACATAAAGGGCTTTAAAAGAAATGCCACAATCGGGCGTCTGAGCGACACCACATAAAGGGCTTTAAAAGAAATAATCACAATGAATATCCAGGAGGTAGAACTATCCAGGGATACTCGATAATATAAATAATGCAACGGGTTAGTCCATCACAAAATAATAATCATGGTCCTCACAAGTAACCAGTCGGTATCCAAATTTGGTTTAGCAATATCTCAACTCCGAAGACCAACACTTGACCCATCCCAGACTGTAATCCTTAACCATGGACACGGCTATTCGAATAGGTTTAATCTCTGCAGAGGGTGTACTCTTTACCCACGAGTAACGGATTCCTTTAGTCCATAGGGACTAATTCCGTCTACGGCCTTTTAGTTGAAAACACGCCTAACTTGCACACACCAGCTTAACTCATCGGTGTCTTGAATCACCCACGACACTTGTTAAGCAAAACTCTAAGTGGGGAGGCTACAACCTCGCGTAGCATGGGATCAAATTTATATCGCGCACTCTAAGGGGTGGCCTCCCCTCTCGGTCCCAACCGGAAACACCCATGCCCCCGGTCCAGGTGGCCTGCCTACCGGCTACAACCGATATCTTCCACCATGGCGTCTCTGTACGGTGTGTGCTTGAAAGGGGTTGACGACTTACTAAACCATACCCTACCTGCGGCAGGGACAAGTGGTAGTACATAGCAAGTATGGGGGTTACTGGAACAAGACTCGGTTTACGGTCGACTCAGGAGGTTTATAAATTCCCTGCATGACATGTATAACAAATATAATTCAACCAACATAATCACCACTCAATATACCTTACCATGCCATACCGGACATAACCGTCCCGACGGGGACCGGCGACAAGCTCACTCCTACCCAAGGCAGAGGCTTTCCCGGATTCCTTTCCGGCATGCATGCAAGGCACATGAGGATGATTACCATCACAAGTATATTCATTTCCAACAGCAAGGAAATCACTAATATGCATTCATGCAAATGATCATATCACATGAAATAACAAGTTCTCCGATATAAGGTGGTGTTATAAATGTGTCAACTAACACAGCAAAAATATTATTCCGGGGTTCAGAATGCTTGCCTTCATGGTGTGGAGAGGTGGGGGTGCTCTCCAAAATTTTTTGAAAGCTTTCTTCTCTTCCAAAATCCTATTTTCAAAAATATGCAAATAACACATATTTCAAAAACAGTAAAAAAAAAGTTGTTTGGAAAATTTTCAAATAAATCTTAAAATAAACTAGACAATATTTGAGAGATGTAGGAAAAAGAATTAATTCATTTGGAGTTAGATTTAAAAAGTTATAGGCAGTCAAATTTGTGGTCAAAATCTGTTATTTAAAATAAAACAGAAAAGAAAACGTTTCAGAGGGGAATACGCTTTTGGAGCGGCGGAAATGTACTGGGGTGGATTACGCCTTCACTTAACCCACGTGGATAGGTACAGGGTCACTGACAGTGGGTCCAGGGGGCCCACTGGTCAGGTTTGACCAGTCGCCTTTCCCTCTTCTTCCTCTGCCCGAGAGGGGGCGGGACTCGGGCGATGCTCGCCGGCGAACGGCGGCACCGTTCAGGAAACGGAGGTCACCTGTGGGCTCAGGGGATCGAGGCGGCCACTCCGGTAGTCGATATGGTCTCGGGGGTGGACGGAGCTGCCGGCGGCGAGTTTCGCGGCGGGCGGGGACCGTCGGGGAAGGTGATTTTTCTCCCGCGGTGAGCCCTGATCAAAATCGAGCAGGGGAACTGGTTCACGGGAGTAAGAGGAAGCTCTTGGTGAAGAGAACGGAGAGGGGGAGGTACTAGAGGTGCTGGATTGGCCGGGGCGGTGGCGGCGGCAGGAGTTGCCGGAGATGAGGAAAGAGGCCTTCCCGGGTCAAATGCGAGCTAGGGGAGTGCCATTGGGGTGGCCTGAGGTTGCCTGCGTGCTCGGGGGTGTTCGGGGACCTCCTTTTATAGCGCGACGAGGTCGGTTTCGCGGTGGTGGATGAGGATGCCGGCGAACCGCCTCTCTGTGGCTTGCAGGGCAACGTGGCGGGGCTAGGGATGGCGGCAGGAACTAGCGGACGAGCGGGCACTGCTCCAGGAGCGAGCTGGCGAGCGGGAGAGGCTCGGGCGGCGCCGAGATGAGCAGGGGCTGTCGGGCGGCCGCGGTGGCTAGCTCTTGGCCTGCCGGGGCGTGGCGAGGGGCGGCTTGGCGTGTTGCGGTGAGGAGGGACATGCGTGGCGTGGCTCTGCAGTGGTGGCAAGGCCAGGGGCGCGACGCGTCGTCTCGGGCGCGGCACGTGCAAAACGCGTGCCAAACGCACGCTCTGCTCGCGCTCCGGGCGTGCACGGGACGTGCTCGACATAATGCCAGAGCATGCTAGAGGTCGCGGTTGAGGCTGGGAAGAAACAGGGCTAGGTTAGGGTTAGATAGAGGGTGAATCGGCATGGTGGTTAGGTCAGGTGGCCAAGTTCACAATGTAAACTTGAATCCATGCCAAATCTGGCTATGCACACAGGGTGTTTGTCAAAATGCCAAGGCCATCTAGGCAATACTTGGTGTCAGGGAAACTGATCCACGAACACCTATGGGGATCGGCGGACCGAACCCCTTTCGGTTCGATGAGGGAGGAGGTTGAACAAAGAGCAGATCGAGGCAGTACACGTGGGCGGTTTTACCAAGCTTCGGGCCGCACGGATGCATAAAACCCTACTGCTGCTTGTTTGTGTGTGTTGAATCTTTGCTCAGGAGCGATTGACGCTATCAGACTGAGCTTGGGAGTGTTTCTGGTGTTTCTAATGAGCCGAACCGGCCGAACCTCTTCTACGTTGCGCTTGGGCCTCCTTTTATATTCTCAAGGGGTCACCCACAGGTGGCAACGTAGACTAGAACGGTAAAAATGGAAAAGGATGCGGTAGGTGCAGCTACCGCTACTGTGGATACAGTGCACCCTACCTAACTCTGACGGCAGGGGACAAGGGCATTAAATGCCTGTCTGAGTCTCCTAAACAGTGCAAGAGGTGACCGTTAGGAGCGCCACCGTTTGCCACGATGGGCTTCTCTTCATCTCCGCTTGCCACCATGTACCCCTAGCTGCACGGCCTCCTGCCACGTGTGCTTGGGAGAGTCCTAGAGCGGCGCGTTAGCAGGTGTGCTGGAGCGCGGGCACGAAGTGGGGGTTTCCCGCGGCAAGCTCCTTGCCGCGGCCGTCGTCTTGTCGCGTCCGGAAGCTTGTCGCTCGCTGGATCTTGCCGGGACGCAGGGCGCGTCGCGGCAAGCTTTCTTGGTATGCCTTGAGTGGCCTTCCCAGCAAGCTCCTCTTGCCGGGGTCTTGTCTCTTCCCGGCAAGATCCTCTTGCCGAGGCCTTGGTTGGCCTTCCTGGCAAGCTCCTCTTGCCGGGGCCTTGGCTCTTCCCTGCAAGATCCTTTTGCCGGGGCCTTGGTTGGCCTTCCCGGCAAGCTCCTCTTGTCGGGGCCTTGGTTGGCCCTCCCGGCAAGCTCCTCTTGCCGGGGCCTTGGTTTGTGTACTTTGTTCTTGAATGGTCTTCAAGGGAACCACGGAGGGTCTTGGCGGTCACCCGGCAAGCCTTGCCGCGGGGTGCTGCAACTGCCCGTGCACGAGTTCGGGATACTAGGGTACCCCAACTCTAGTACACCGACAGGAGCCCCCGGGCTTGGGCCATACACGGTGCCGAGCACTGTTGGGCCAGGCCCAAAACAGTGCACGGGCACGCGCGGCCTAGGTCACGCCGCATATCTCTCCGCTCCCACTACGCACGCCCAGAACGGCACGCGTCAAACGCGACGTCGTGGATGACGCGGGCGGCGTGCGCGGGGCCAAGCTCCTCGAGCATGCGTCAAGCCACGATGATGAGGACGGTTCACGCCCTCCTCCCTGAACAGAGGTAGGCGTGGGGGCGTGGTGCATTTACTGGACGGGGCCGGTGCGCGGTTTTCGGGACGCCCACTCCCCGCGATCACGGGGCGGAGCGAGGCCGCCTCATCTGTCGCCTTGGTTCTGCATCCCCGCCACGCGGCTTCCATGCGCTTGGGGTCACGGACGGTGGAAGTGGGGAACTGGGCCGTCGCGAGCAGAGGTAGCGGGTTGGCCCCGACTCCCTGCTCTTCCCATGCCTTGATTCACTGAGCGGGGCGGCCGAGCCCCCACCTCGCTCCTTTATAAAGAGCGGGAGGGGAGCACAGAAACCCGCACTCTCTCAGCTCCTCCTTTCTTCAGCTTCTGCTCCCCTTTCTCTCATCCGCCATGGAGAAAGGGAACCCAGGCCCTTCGTCGGTGGCGGCGAGGGTCGCCGCCAGACAGCGTATCTCTCCCTCTTCCGCGCCCGTAGTGGCAGAGCCAGCCATAAGGGGAAGAGGGAGGGGGCGAGGTCGCGGACGAGGTCGAGGACAAGGTCGAGGCGCTCGGGGAAGAGGCGGGCGGGGCGGCGCGCCAGCTTCGCCTCGCCGGTGGCTCCCCCCCCCACCCCCACGGCGGTCCATATAGGGGACGACCCTTGCGAGTTCTTCGTCAAGCTGCGCCGGGCGCCTCGTCGTCGCCACCGTCTCCCAGCTCCGTTTGCGAGCGTGTTGGAGTTGGACCTGCCCGAGACGCTGAGACTACACATGAGGGGCTGTGGGATCAGCGGCACGCGAGTCCGCGTTGTATTCCCAGCCCCTAATGTGATGTATCTTGACTGAGGGTGGAAGACGTTCGCCCGTATCCACAGCCTGATGGAGGGGTTTACCCACCATTTTAAGTTGATGGAGGGCGATCTCCTCTCCGTCAAGGTCTTCGGGTGCTTCGGCACTCGGGCGAAGTGCTACGTGGACAGCTCCTCCGATAGCGAAGACTCCTCCTCGAGCGAGAGTGACAAGGAGGAGAGCGACAGCGACGATGAGGGTAGCGGGCGGCAGGGTGGCGGGTCCGACTAGGCGTCGGGCGCCGCTTTGCGCGGCACCGGCGACCCCATCATCTGCGTCGCCAGCTTCTTGAACTCCCCGGGGTCGTCTCCTTGGGCGGCTGGCGTAGGGAGGCTGCGGAAGGGGAAGAGGGCTGGCGACAAGGCCGTCAGGTCGGAGTACGAGGGCGCGGTGCCCTCGACAGCATGCTGACGTCCTGCCGCCCCGTCTTCGAGCCCTGCTTCCAGCGCTGCCATCGTCGTCCAGCCTTCGGACGGCCCCCGGGATGTTCTCTTGGTGTCTTCTGGCACCCGTAGCTCGCCTAGGCGCTCCTTTTGCCCTTTTCGCCTCCTTGACCTGCCTCCTGAGGATAGGGACAGGAAAGGGATTACGGGTATCTTATCTTTTTAATTTGTAAGCCTTCGGGCCTTAGCTGTATCTAAAACTTGTAATCCTCTCTTTCATGTTTTTCATCCTCTATGGACTTACCTGAGTGGGATGTTTTTTTAATGAAAAGGGGATGCTTGCCGGGTTATTTGTCTCGCGGGTTGAACCCACGCCAAGGAGAAAATCCTTGGTATCCCTCGGACAGACATTTCATCTCCCGGCAACAGGCCCTGCCGCCTTCCCACGTCGCTCGACCTTTCTCACGCTTTTGACGGAGGCGGGAACGAGGTGGGTGCGGTCTCCTCATTTCATCCCTTTGCTGCCGCGACTACGACCAAACTTGGCCCCGAGATCAAGCCCCAGGGCCTAGAGTTGAGGGAGCACGGCAGTTTTCGGGAAGAAACGTGGTTTCGCATTCCCCAGTCCATAAGAGGATGCATGATGAGGGATAAAAGACTTATCTGATATTGCAGCCCCCGGCAACTCTGGTTTGCCGTGGACGACTCTTGGCACTCACAGCCCCCAGCGATACTGGCTTGCCGGGAAGGCTTTTATCTTCCAGCAGAGAACTTTGACGTTCTCGATGCCGGCTTCCGGCAAGCTTGTTGCCAGGAAGGCTTTTATCTTCGGCAGAGAACTTTGACGTTCTAGATGCCGGCTTCCGGCAAGCTTGTTGCCAGGAAGGCTTTTATCTTCGGCAGAGAACTTTGACGTTCTCGATGCCGGCTTCCGGCAAGCTTGTTGCCAGGAAGGCTTTTATCTTTGGCAGAGAACTTTGACGTTCTCGATGCCGGCTTCCGGCAAGCTTGTTGCCAGGAAGGCTTTTATCTTTGGCAAAGAACTTTGACGTTCTCGATGCCGGCTTCCGGCAAGCTTGTTGCCATGAAGGCTTATGGCGAAGAACGTCGTCGTTCTTGACACCGGCTCCCGGCAAGATCGTTGCCGGAAAGGCTTATGGCGAAGAACTTCGTCGTTCTTGACACCGGCTCCCGGCAAGATCGTTGCCGGAAAGGCTTATGGCGAAGAACTTCGTCGTTCTTGACACCGGCTCCCGGCAAGATCGTTGCCGGAAAGGCTTATGGCGAAGAACTTCATCGTTCTTGACACCATCTCCCGGCAAGATCATTGGTGGAAAGGCTTATGGCGAAGAACTTCGTCGTTCTTGACACCAAAAAGATTGGTCCTAAGGGCGTTGCCAGCCCCCGGGCCATAACTGCGTTCAAACATGACAAATGATTAGCATCTGAAGTGCACTTAACTCGCTTGCGAATTTTGACTTCTGCTACATATTCCCTATGCCTGCTGGAATGCTTTCCGGTGCGTACGATCCAGCCAGCAGCGCTTGAGGGAACGGGCCCTTAGGGGCTATTCGGGAACATCGCCTCCCGGAAAGGTTTACCTTCTTGGTTCTAGCGCAACCGCACAAGTTGCCGAGCGGACTTGAGGCAACATGGAGGGCAACTAGCCCCGAGAAGGCTCCTTGGCATACAGGTCTATGCAGAAATCTCAAATAAATAGTGCATGCTATCTTCCTGTTCAACCTCTCTTTGTACGTCCACCCTACGCTTTCTAGGGAAACTTGCCGGTGCAGGCACCCTTGCCGCGAGCGCCGAGTGCGGAACTTCAGCAGCCTGCTGGCGGGGCCGCTACCGACAAGCAACCTTGTCGCAACTAGTTGCAGCTCATTTAAGTTGTTGAGCGGGCTCCAAACAAAGTAAGGGCGCTAGCGGCTCACTTAAGTTGCTGAGTGGACTCGAAGCAAAGTAAGGGCGCTAGCAGCTCACTTAAGTTGTTGAGCGGACTCGAAACAAAGTAAGGGCGCAACTAGCTACGAGTTGATTCCTCCGCGCACAGGTTTTCCGTACAAACACAAGATCTCCGAGGCGGATAACTTTATATAGAAAGGAAATATCTAAAGTTTCGCACGACTTACCTTTTCTGTTGTCGCACTGGCGCCGTTCTTTTGCTCGCCCGCTTCTTAGGAGCCATGACGATGAAGAACAGCTGAGCCTTGACGTGGACGGAACAGCTGCCGCCGAAGCATCCCCCTACCTGGCGCGCCAAATATGTCGGGGAAACTGATCCACGAACACCTATGGGGATCGGCGGACCGAACCCCTTTCGGTTCGGTGAGGGCGGAGGTTGAACAAAGAGCAGATCGAGGCAGTACACGCGGGCGGTTTTACCCAGTTTCGGGCCGCACGGATGCGTAAAACCCTACTGCTGCTTGTTTGTGTGTATTGAATCTTTGCTTAGGAGCGATTGACGCTATCAGACTGAGCGTGGGAGTGTTTCTGGTGTTTCTAATGAGCCGAACCAGCCGAACCTCTTCTACGTTGCGCTTGGGCCTCCTTTTATATTCTCAAGGGGTCACCCACAGGTGGCAACGTAGACTAGAAGGGTAAAAATGGAAAAGGATGCGGTAGGTGCAGCTACCGCTACTGTGGATACAGTGCACCCTACCTAACTCTCACGGCAGGGGACAAGGGCATTAAATGCCTGTCTGAGTCTCCTAAACAGTGCAAGAGGTGACCGTTAGGAGCGCCACCGTTTGCCACGATGGGCTTCTCTTCATCTCCGCTTGCCACCACGTACCCCTAGCTGCACGGCCTCCTGCCACGTGTGCTTGAAAGAGTCCTAGAGCGACACGTTAGCAGGTGTGCTGGAGCGCGGGCACGAAGTGGGGGTTTCCCGCGGCAAGCTCCTTGCCGCGGCCGTCGTCTTGTCGCGTCCGGAAGCTTGTCGCTCGCCGGATCTTGCCGGGACGCAGGGCGCGTCACGGCAAGCTTTCTTGGTATGCCTTGAGTGGCCTTCCCGGCAAGCTCCTCTTGTCGGGGTCTTGTCTCTTCCCGGCAAGATCCTCTTGCCGAGGCCTTGGTTGGCCTTCCTAGCAAGCTCCTCTTGCCGGGGCCTTGGCTCTTCCCGGCAAGATCCTTTTGCCGGGGCCTTGGTTGGCCTTCCCGGCAAGCTCCTCTTGCCGGGGCCTTGGTTGGCCCTCCCGGCAAGCTCCTCTTGCCGGGGCCTTGGTTTGTGTACTTTGTTCTTGAATGGTCTTCAAGGGAACCACGAAGGGTCTTGGCGGTCACCCGGCAAGCCTTGCCGCGGGGTGCTGCAACTGCCCGTGCACGAGTTCGGGATACTAGGGTACCCCTGCTCTAGTACACCGACAGGAGCCCCCGGGCCTGGGCCATACACGGTGCCGAGCGCTGTTGGGCCAGGCCCAAAACAGTGCACGGGCACGCGCGGCCTAGGTCACGCCGCATATCTCTCCGCTCCCACTGCGCACGCCCAGAACGGCACGCGTCAAACGCGACGTCATGGATGACGCGGGCGGCGTGCGCGGGGCCAAGCTCCTCGAGCATGCGTCAGGCCATGATGATGAGGACGGTTCACGCCCTCCTCCCTGAACGGAGGTAGGCGTGGGGGCGTGGTGCATTTACTGGACGGGGCCGGTGTGCGGTTTTCGGGACGCCCACTCACCGTGATCACGGGGCGGAGCGAGGCCGCCTCATCTGTCGACTTGGTTCTGCATCCCCGCCACGCGGCTTCCATGCGCTTGGGGTCACGGACGGTGGAAGTGGGGAACTGGGCCGTCGCGAGCAGAGGCAGCGGGTTGGCCCCGACTCCCTGCTCTTCCCATGCCTTGATTCGCTGAGCGGGGCGGCCGAGCCCCCACCTCGCTCCTTTATAGAGAGCGGGAGGGGAGCACAGAAACCCGCACTCTCTCATCTCCTCCTTTCTTCAGCTTCTGCTCCCCTTTCTCTCATCCTCCATGGAGAAAGGGAACCCAGGCCCTTCGTCGGTGGCGGCGAGGGTCGCCGCCAGACAGCGCATCTCTCCCTCTTCCGCGCCCGTAGTGGCAGAGCCAGCCATAAGGGGAAGAGGGAGGGGCGAGGTCGCGGACGAGGTCGAGGACGAGGTCGAGGCGCTCGGGGAAGAGGCGGGCGGGGCGGCGCGCCAGCTTCGCCTCCGCCGGCGGCTCCCCCCCCCCCACGGCGGTCCATATAGGGGATGACCCTTGCGAGTTCTTCGTCAAGCTGCGCCGGGCGCCTCGTCGTCGCCTCCGGCTCCCAGCTCCGTTTGCGAGCGCGATGGAGTTGGACCCGCCCGAGACGCTGAGACCACACATGAGGGGCTGTGGGATCAGCGGCACGCGAGTCCGCATTGTATTCCCAGCCCCTAATGTGATGTATCTTGACCGAGGGTGGTAGACGTTCGCCCGTATCCACAGCCTGATGGAGGGGTTTACCCTCCATTTTAAGTTGATGGAGGGCGATCTCCTCTCCGTCAAGGTCTTCGGGTGCTTCGGCACTCGGGCGAAGTGCTGCGTGGACAGCTCCTCCGGTAGCGAATACTCCTCCTCGAGCGAGAGTGATGAGGAGGAGAGCGACAGCGACGATGAGGGTAGCGGGCGGCAGGGTGGCAGGTCCGACTAGGCGTCGGGCGCCGCTTTGCGCGGCACCGGCGACCCCATCATCCGCGTCGCCGGCTTCTTGAACTCCTCGGGGTCGTCTCCTTGGGCGGCTGGCGTAGGGAGGCTGTGGAAGGGGAAGAGGGCTGGCGACAAGGCCGTCAGGTCGGAGTACAAGGGCGCGGAGCCCTCGACAGCATGCTGACGTCCTGCCGCCCCGTCTTCGAGCCCCGCTTCCAGCGCTGCCATCGCCGTCCAGCCTTCGGACGCCCCCCGGGATGTTCTCTTGGTGTCTTCTGGCACCCGTAGCTCGCCTAGGCGCTCCTTTTGCCCTTTTCGCCTCCTTGACCTGCCTCTTGAGGAGAGGGACAGGAAAGGGATTACGGGTATCTTATCTTTTTAATTTGTAAGCCTTCGGGCCTTAGCTGTATCTAAAACTTGTAATCCTCTCTTTCATGTTTTTCATCCTCTATGGACTTACCTGAGTGGGATGTTTTTTTAATGAAAAGGGGATGCTTGCCGGGTTATTTGTCTCGCGGGTTGAACCCACGCCAAGGAGCAAATCCTTGGTATCCCTCGGACAGACATTTCATCTCCCGGCAACAGGCCCTGCCGCCTTCCCACGTCACTCGACCTTTCTCACGCTTTTGACGGAGGCAGGAACGAGGTGGGTGCGGTCTCCTTGTTTCATCCCTTTGTTGCCGCGACTACGACCAAACTTGGCCCCGAGAACGAGCCCCAGGGCCTAGAGTTGAGGGAGCACGGCAGTTTTCGGGAAGAAACGTGGTTTCGCATTCCCCAGTCCATAAGAGGATGCATGATGAGGGATAAAAGACTTATCTGATATTGCAGCCCCCGGCAACTCTGGTTTGCCGTGGACGAGTCTTGGCAGTCGCAGCCCCCAGCGATACTGGCTTGCCGGGAAGGCTTTTATCTTCCAGCAGAGAACTTTGACGTTCTCGATGCTGGTAGGATACAGTGCACCCTACCTAACTCTGACGGCAGGGGACAAGGGCATTAAATGCCTGTCTGAGTCTCCTAAACAGTGCAAGAGGTGACCGTTAGGAGCGCCACCGTTTGCCACGATGGGCTTCTCTTCATCTCCGCTTGCCACCACGTACCCCTAGCTGCACGGCCTCCTGCCACGTGTGCTTGGGAGAGTCCTAGAGTGACACGTTAGCAGGTGTGCTGGAGCGCGGGCACGAAGTGGAGGTTTCCCGCGGCAAGCTCCTTGCCGCGGCCGTCGTCTTGTCGCGTCCGGAAGCTTGTCGCTCGTTGGATCTTGCCGGGACGCAGGACGCGTCGCGGCAAGCTTTCTTGGTATGCCTTGAGTGGCCTTCCCGGCAAGCTCCTCTTGTCGGGGTCTTGTCTCTTCCCGGCAAGATCCTCTTGCCGAGGCCTTGGTTGGCCTTCCCGGCAAGCTCCTCTTGCCGGGGCCTTCGCTCTTCCCGGCAAGATCCTTTTGCCGGGGCCTTGGTTGGCCTTCCCGGCAAGCTCCTCTTGCCGGAGCCTTGGTTGGCCCTCCCGGCAAGCTCCTCTTGCTGGGGCCTTGGTTTGTGTACTTTGTTCTTGAATGGTCTTCAAGGGAACCACAGAGGGTCTTGGCGGTCACCTGGCAAGCCTTGCCGCGGGGTGCTGCAACTGCCCGTGCACGAGTTCGGGATACTAGGGTACCCCTACTCTAGTACACCGATAGGAGCCCCCGGGCCTGGGCCATACACGGTGCCGAGCGCTGTTGGGCCAGGCCCAAAATAGTGCACGGGCACGCGCGGCCTAGGTCACGCCGCATATCTCTCCGCTCCCACTGCGCACGCCCAGAACGGCACGCGTCAAACGCGACGTCGTGGATGACGCGGGCGGCGTGCGCGGGGCCAAGCTCCTCGAGCATGCGTCAGGCCACGATGATGAGGACGGTTCACGCCCTCCTCCCTGAATGGAGGTAGGCGTGGGGGCGTGGTGCATTTACTGGACGGGGCCGGTGCGCGGTTTTCGGGATGCCCACTCCCCGCGATCACAGGGTGGAGCGAGGCCGCCTCATCTGTCGCCTTGGTTCTGCATCCCCGCCACGCGGCTTCCATGCGCTTGGGGTCACGGACGGTGGAAGTGGGGAACTGGGCCGTCGCGAGCAGAGGCAGCGGGTTGGCCCCGACTCCCTGCTCTTCCCATGCCTTGATTCGCTGAGCGGGGCGGCCGAGCCCCCACCTCGCTCCTTTATAAAGAGCGGGAGGGGAGCACAGAAACCCGCACTCTCTCATCTCCTCCTGCGGCAGCGTTGACGACTTACTGAACCATACCCTACCTGCGGCAGGGACAAGTGGTAGAACATAGCAAGTATGGGGGTTACTAGAACAAGACTCGGTCTACGGTCGACTCAGGAGGTTTATAAATTCACTGCATGACATGTATAACAAATATAATTCAACCAACATAATCACCACTCAATATACCTTACCATGCCATACCGGACATAACCGTCCCGACGGGGACCGGCGACAAGCTCACTCCTACCCAAGGCAGAGGCTTTCCCGGATTCCTTTCCGGCATGCATGCAAGGCACATGAGGATGATTACCATCACAAGTATATTCTTTTCCAATAGCAAGGAAATCACTAATATGCATTCATGCAAATGATCATATCACATGAAATAACAAGTTCTCCGATATAAGGTGGTGTTATAAACGTGTCAACTAACACACCAAAAATATTATTCCGGGGTTCAGAATGCTTGCCTTCATGGTGTGGAGAGGTGGGGGTGCTCTCCAAAATTTTTTGAAAGCTTTCTTCTCTTCCAAAATCCTATTTTCAAAAATATGCAAATAACACATATTTCAAAAACAGTACAAAAAAGTTGTTTGGAAATTTTTCAAATAAATCCTAAAATAAACTAGACAATATTTGAGAGATGTAGGAAAAAGAATTAATTCATTTGGAGTTACATTTAAAAAGTTATAGGCAGTCAAAGTTATGGTCAAAATCTGTTATTTAAAATAAAACAGAAAAGAAAACGTTTCAGAGGGGAATACGCTTTCGAGCGGGGGAAACGTACTGGGGTGGATTACGCCTTCACTTAACCCACGTGGATAGGTACAGGGTCACTAACAGTGGGTCCAGGGGGCCCACTGGTCAGGTTTGACCAGTCGCCTTTCCCTCTCCTTCCTCTGCCCGAGAGGGGGCGGGACTCCGGCGATGCTCGCCGGCGAACGGCGGCACTGTTCGGGAAACGGAGGTCACCTGTGGGCTCAGGGGATCGAGGCGGCCACTCCGGTAGTCGATATGGTCTCGGGGGTGGACGGAGCTGCCGGCAGCGAGCTTCGCGGCGGGCGGAGGCCGTCGGGGAAGGTGATTTTTCTCTCGCGGTGAGCCCTGATCAAAATCGAGCAGGGGAACTGGTTCACGGGAGTAAGAGGAAGCTCTTGGTGAAGAGAACGGAGAGGGGGAGGTACTAGAGGTGCCGGATTGGCCGGGACGGTGGCGGCGGCAGGAGTTGCCGGAGATGAGGAAGGAGGCCTTCCCGGGTCAAATGCGAGCTAGGGGAGTGCCATTGAGGTGGCCTGAGGTTGCCTGCATTCTCGGGGGAGTTCGGGGACCTCCTTTTATAGCGCGACGAGGTCGGTTCCGCGGTGGTGGATGAGGATGCCGGTGAACCGCCTCTCTGTGGCTTGCAGGGCAACGTGGCGGGGCTGGGGATGGCGGCAGGAGCTAGTGGACAAGCGGGCACTGCTGTAGGAGCGAGCTGGCGAGCGGGAGAGGCTCGGGCGGCGCCGACATGAGCAGGGGCTGTCGGGCGGCCGCAGCGGCTAGCTCTTGGCCTGCCGGGGCGCGGCGAGGGGCGGCTTGGCGTTTTGCGGTGAGGAGGGACGTGCGTGGCGTGGCTCTGCAGTGGTGGCAAGGCCAAGGGCGCGACGCGTAGTCTCGGGCGCGGCACGTGCAAAACGCGTGCCAAACGCACGCTCTGCTCGCACTTCGGGCGTGCACGGGATGTGCTCGACGTAATGCCAGAGCATGCTAGAGGTCGCGGTTGAGGCTGGGAAGAAACAGGGCTAGGTTAGGGTTAGATAGAGGGTGAATGGGCATGGTGGTTAGGTCAGGTGGCCAAGTTCACAATGTAAACTTGAATCCATGCCAAATCTGGCTATGCACACAGGGTGTTTGTCAAAATGCCAAGGGCATCTAGGCAATACTTGGGGTGGCCAAAATCTCCAGATCAAGGTCTCCTTAGATGAATGAGAAGGTGGTGAGGATAGTTGGCCAAAAGCAGAAACTTGTTAGTGCAAGTTTTGCAAAAACTTCAATCCTGGACAGAAGATAAATGACATTATTTCATGAACCAAAAATATTCAAATGGGTGCATGCTCCTGGATTTAGGGGTTTGGTAGGGCTGTCTACAAGTAGGAGAAAGCACAAGATCATTGGAGCAAAATTAAATAGGGTTGTAGTAGAAATCACAAGGCTGGACCAGAATGAAAATGAGGTTGATTCACTCAAAATTTTCAAAGAACAGCACTAGGTTTTTGCATAATGTTGAATCATATGCTACTACCAATATCCCATAATTTTGGTGGAGGCTAGAAAGAAATATTTAAATGGGTTGTAGTGCAAAATTGCACTCTGGACCAGAGAAGGAAAAATTGATGCAGAGCTCAAAATATTACATAAATAAAAGATATTTTTGTATAAAAGTGATTTAAAAACATCACATGACATCTCCAAATTTTGGTTGGAATTTTAAGTGAATTTATCAAATGGTTGTAGTTCAAATATGGCCATATAACCTTGAAAAACCATTTTTCAAGAAAATAAAGATCAAGCAATTTAATTAGTTAATTAGTTATACTGATAAAATAAAAGTTTTTCTTGAGAGGTTAAACAAGTCCAATAACATATTTGAAAGGTTTTCACTCTGGGGAAAAACTCCATAATAACAAGGGAGAAAATGGTTCAAAAATCAAAAGGGAGCCCAGAAAATAAAAGTTTTAATTCCTGGCAAAAAATTTAATTTAATAAAACAAGGCCAAAATTTTGGGGTGTCACATTCCTATGATTAAGTGTCCTCTTTTATTTCTAAAATTATGAATAAATGAGAAATGACATAAAAAAGAAATCTATGTGCCAGCACTGGATATGCCAACTATGTAGCACAAATCATGCCTTTATTCACGGCAAATTTCGGCATGACCTTTGCTAAAAAATGGACATATCGAGCGCCCGAAATTCACTAGAACGGAAATGAATCAACATTCCGGCGTAACATAGGCCACTCGGATCAGTTACCAAAATTGAAGCAAAACATCACATGTCCAAATGACATGTTCAAATTCCAAACATGACATGTCGAAAACATGACATATCCACATATCACATGTCCAGTTCAAATTTGCATATAAATTTAGCCTACCTAAATTTGCTTTAACAAGGGATGTTGATTTGGACAATTGCTAAATTCATAACTAAATAGATAACCTAATTAACCTATATCCCTAACTAAAACCTAAGTAAATTAACCGAAGAACCCTAGCTAGTAGAGAGAGGGGGGTTTACATAGGGTGCAGGGGCGAGGAGGCAGGCCCGATGATGGCCGAGGTTGGGAGGGGAGGAAGCAGAGGAGGTAGGTGAGGGCCGACGGGTCGGGGGCGAGCGCCGGGGTAGGGGCGAGGGCCGGGTCGGGGGCGAGCGCTGGGGCACGGCGGTGCGACGGGGCGTGGCGGTGCGACGGGGGAGAGAGTGGGGATTTGGGGGGAAAAGAGGCAGGATGAAGCAGGGAGAGTGAGAATTTTGGGTTAAGTGGATGTAGCAGTAGCGCGTTTAGACAAAACACGCTGCTACTACCTTCACTAGTTGTAGCGCGTTTAGACAAAACGTGCTGCTACTACCTTCACTAGCTGTAGCTGTTCTATAAGGAAATCACTACTTCCAGTTTTCCTTTTTCTTTTCCTTTATTTTCTCCCACTTTTATTTCCCGAGAGTAGTGAACGAAGGGAAGGCGGTATATATTGCATCATTTGATGGTTAAATATGTATACAAAATAGGAACATATATATTACATCATTGGACACATGCATAATAATGGCTAAGTGTGCATACAAAATAGGAACATATATATATATATATATATATATATATATATATATATATATATTACATCATTTGACTGATAACATACAAAATAGGAACATATATTCCTCAGCGCTGACGTTTTCGTTTTTGAGTCAGCTTCTTTCACTTCTTGTTCGTCGAAGAATAATTGAGCCCCTCATTGTGACTTTGCCTTTTCCATGGAGTCCGATTTTTATTAGGTAATGTAGTATTGATTCTTCTTTTGACATATACTTCATCATCATCGTCATCTTCCCTCATTGGGTTGCCGTACTGATCATAGTCTTCCTTGTTGGCGACTCCATCCATTCCAATGATGTTCCTTTTGCCTCTCCTCACGACAACACGACTGGGATTGCATGGGTCAGTTATGAATAAGCATTGTGTCACGTGCTTAGCGTGTACCCATGGCTCGTTTTTGGCGATAGCGTTCACGGTAGCGCTCTTGGCGTCGGGTATAGTCATGGTAGTGAAAATCCGGTTTTCTCTTTCGACATTCTTAGCCCATCTGTCACGGAACATCGTCGTGTTGTGCAGTCCAGAGTAGTCAAGCTCCCAGATCTCCTCGACCCTTCCATAAAATCGTTCAGTTGCGCCATTGTGGCTGCCGATCATGCATTCCATCATCACCCCTGAGTTCTGATCATCACTGTCCATATCTTTGGCCTCCATGTAGAATGTGTATCCGTTGATATCATATGCCTGATACATTACGAGGTTGGGCGAGGGGCCATGTGCTAAGGCGTATATGAGCAATCCGTCCTTAGAGCCCTCCTCCAGGGGATTAGCAATAATATGCTCTTTGAACCAATGCAGGAAAGTGGAGTTGTGCCTTCTAGTACCTTCGGCGTCCGTCCTGCATATCCCCTGGTCATGATACTTCTTTGCCATAATTTCTTTGTGCAGTGCCACAAAAGGATCTACCTCGTCTAGGTGTTGTAGCACTACCAAGTTTGCTCTGTCAAAGTCGTTGCGTCAATCTGAGTATGCCACGTGCAGTTCCCTGTGACCATTGCAGTGACCTTCTCCTTCGAGCCTCCCATCGTGCTTGTTAACGGGCAAACCAACACTAACACCAAGCGGCTGGTCTGCGCCATATAGAAAATTCTCACAGAAAGAGATGCACTCTTGTGTCACATAGCCCTGGACGATGCTTCCATCCGGATGGGAAATGTTACGAACGAATCCTTTGATGATCCCATTCATCCTCTCAAACGACATCATGTTGTGCAGGAATGACGGCCCCAGGTCTACTGTGTCATCCACAATATGGACACACAGATGCACCATCACGTCAAAGAACGCATGCGGGAAGTACATCCCAAGCTCATTCAGTATCACAACGATCTCTTCCTATAGCCTTCGGAGCTGCTTCACACTGATCGACTTTCGAGAAATGACGTCGAAAGAGTTGCAAAGACCAATAAGCGTGTCATGGACGTGCTTGTCCATTATCCCTCTAAGGGCAACATGTAGTATCTGCGTCATCATCACATGACAGTCATGGAACTTCATCCCACTGAACCTTTTCTTGTCCGTGTCTAGATATCTATTTATCTTGCCACAGTAACTGGAACTAACTTTGACTCCGGTAAGGCACTTGAAGAATTGATGGATCTCAGCCTGACTTAAGGTGAAGCAAGAAGGGGGGCAATAATCCTCTTTCTTTATTTTCTTGCCCTTCTTCTCCCGTGCCTCTGTCTCCATCTCTATCTCGTCTGACATTTTACGGGGCGGCATGTGCAGATCTTCCCTGATTTTCAAATCTTGCAAGTCTTTTCTTGCCTTCGGCCCATCCTTGGTCTTATCCGGCATGTTCATCAGTGTTGCGAGCAAGCTCTCAAGGACATTCTTACATATATGCATTTGATCAAGGCAATGAGGTGTATCGAGTTTGTGCCAGTACTCCAAGTCCCAGAACACAAACCCCGTCTTCCATACCTTCAGCAGCGGCTCCGGCGCCTTTCTCATCGTCTTTCTCGGTGCGGGGCACTCCTTCCAGTTTTTCAATAGCTCATCGATTTCGGCACCGCTCTGCTTGCGTGGAGGTCCTCGATGCTCAGCGTGACCACTGAATAGATCTCCACGGGTCATCCTGTTCGAGCCATCTTCGATGCCCCATGTACACGATTTTCCCAGACCCGCCATCTTTCCTTGACGTTAGCTGCTGAGACGTCGTATCATCCATGCACCGCATGCATCCGCAATATCAATGGCACACCTAGCCTACCACATATCCGTAACCGAGATAGTCATGCACTGTCCTGATCAACGCAGGTCTCATGTTGAAATACTCGCCTTTGCTGGCGTCCCATGTCTTGGCCGGTGTTTTCCATAACGTGTCTAACTCCTCTTGAAGTAGCCCCAGATACAAATTAATATTATTTCCTGGTTGTTTCGGCCCTTGAATAAGCATGCTCATGTGAATGTACTTCGATTTCATGCACAACCAGGGGGGAGGTTGTACATCCATCAAACACGGGCCATGTGCTATGGTTGGTGTTCTGGTTGCCAAACGGGTTCATGCCATCGGTACACGCGCCGAGCGCGATGTTCATTGCATCACATTCAAAATGCCAATAGAAGTTGTTCAACGCTCTCCACTGGCTTCCATCCTTGACGTGTCTCAGCTTCGGATCATCTCCATCGTCGGGCTTCTTCCTCTCCACATGCCAGCGCATTAGCTTTGCTTCCTTGGGATCTACAAAATACCTCTGGAGACGGGGAGTGATCGGTAAGTACCATACCACTTTCTGGGGACATTTCTTCCAGGCCTTCTTGTATCGAGAAGCATTGCACACCGGCCATCTTGTTTTTTCCGCATGCTCCTTCCGATAAATTATGCAATTGTTGATGCATGCATGGTATCTAACGTGTGGCACATCAAGAGGGCACATGATCTTCTTGTCCTCATCAACACTACTAGGACATTCATTACCCGCGGGAAGAACATCCTTTAGGTACTTGAGATGCTCATCAAGGCTAGTATCGGTCCATTTGTTTTTAGCCTTTGTCTTCAGGAGTTGGAGCGTGAAACTCAAGCGGGTCACCTCGAGATTGCAACCATCATACAATGGAGTATTCGAGTCTACCACCAGTTGCTCCAGCTTAGCCTCCTGTCTAGAAGCAGCTCTCTCAGTACTTGTCTCCTTGCGAAGCAATGCTTGAACATGAGGGTCCCGCATGATTGAACTTAGTGCCGACGAACTCTACTACGTGGAGTCCATGTTGTTCTCTCCGCCGCCATGTCCGTCCCCTTCTCCGCCGCCATGTCCGGCCTCTTCCCCGCCGCCATTATCGATCATCTCTTCGTCTTGCCCCATGTCATCATTGCCTGCCCCGTCGGCATCGTCAACATCGTCATCCTCATCTTCAATTATCCACCGAGTATAGCCATCCATGAAACCAGTCATGAGAAGGTGCGCTTCGACACGACCATCGTCATGGGGGTCGAGCCAAACTATTCCTTTGCATTTTCGACACGGACATAAAATCTCTGTCCGGTTATTTTCTTTCATGTCCAGCACCGCCGACCGCAACCACCTGTCCACCATCGTTCCACTGACCATCGTCAACTCTACATGGTAATATAATAAACAAATTGACTATAAAAATGCGTGCATGCATTAAAGTCATACAAAAATTCGGCATGACCTTCCTTAAAAATAGGACATATATAGATCTAGAGTTTGCTCGGAATTCGCTGAAACGGAAATAAATCGACATTTCGGCAAAACATAGGCAACTCAAAAGCACAATTTGGCATCAACTCATGCCACACACACAATTTCCATAAACATATCACACACACATAAACATATTTCCATTTTGCAAAAGCATGAAATTTTAATCACCTATATCTCGAGATCGAGCACACGGTGGAGATGATGATGTAGGGAGATCAAAAGTGCACAAAGCTCTTCTTGACAAGGATAGATCTAGTTAGGGGGCAAATAGGTCACTTAACTAAATACTACATCTACCTAGCTACCTAATTTGGGAGGAGACAACTTCAACTAGTGGAGGGGGAAGGAAAAAGAGAAAGGAGATGCATTAATGGAGGTGGTGTAGTTAGGTAGGAGTAATGAAGAGAGAGAAAGGTAGGTAGAAGAGGGAGAGTAATGGGGGAGAAGTATTGAGGAAGAAGAAGAGTGAGAGTGGGAGAGGTAGGGGAAAGGGAGAGGAGGGGGAGGGGGAGGGTGGGTGGGGAAAAGGTGGTGGGTGCGGATTAGGAGTAGCGCGGGACGTAAAACGCGCTGCTGCTAAGAAAGTAGCAGCAGCGCGGTTTCGGTACAAGCGCTACTGCTAACCGGGACAAAAAGTGTGCCAGATTTGAAAATTAGCAGCAGCGACCTCAGAAAAACCGCGCTACTGCTACAGCTATAGCAGTAGCGCGGCTCGTGGAACCGCGCTGCTGCTAAATGGAGTTGGGTGGGCACTGTCGGTCCATATCTGTAGCAGCGCGGGTTACGCCGAGCGCGCTACTGCTAAGCACTTATCAGTAGCGGGTTTTCCACACCCGCGCTACTGCTAATTAGCAGCAGCGCTCCTTTTTGAGCCGCGCTACTGCTAAGATTCTGTGTATAGGGTTTTCCCTAGTAGTGCTTGTAGGTACTTGGATGAATCAAAATCTATGAGATTGCAAATCGCTCACGTCTTGAGCAATCTCTACATCACCAAGTCTCTACAATATGGTGGCTGAAGACAAGGAAGCATCAAACCTTTCAACATATACTTTTACCATTTCTATATATCAAATTTCATTTGGTATCAAATTCATGATTGTCAATTTGGATACACAAGTGCTCTTCCTTGTAAGACAAACCCATGTAGGTAAATGAACTCAAACTACGTACAAGTGGTGCTCCCAATCTTTGATGAGCAACAAAAACCCTGAGCATCCCACACAAGTTCAACTACATGATCAAATTCAACACCACCACCCAAGGTATGTTATTCCATCTTAGAGAAGATTTACCCCAAGTCATGGGTCAAAGAGACTCAACAAGATGCGAATGCATCAAATGCTTAAATGAAAAATGGCAACACCATTTTGAGCTTAAACGATAAGTATGACGTACGATCAAGTGTTCTCAATTGACTCCTCAGTCAATATGCTCTAACATAGGTGACTTTGTCGCCGACCAATTCTAGATGAAGTTCTCTAGTGTTTCTCTGTATTCTTGCATTTGTCTCTTGCATATTTGTTTCCCTTCATCTAGATTTCTTTTCTTTTTCTATGTTTTGTTCTGCATTACCTGCATCCAATTCATTGCAAATCATTCAGCTAATTCCTTGCAAATCCTTCAGCTAATTCCTTGCAAATGCTTGTGATATCTTATTTGCCTAGTGAGCTAAGATGACAACTATTTTCTCTATGTTGAACTCGGACACACCGATTTGTCTCTTTCGGTCTAACCGAACCAATTCGGTGCCGCTGAAGTAAAAAACTCTATGTTACCGAATTCATAGCTGAGAAGACACTTTGTCATTTGCATCCTACATAATTGATTCAGCTCCACTCGATGATTCTTGTCCTCTACCAGCATCACACTCTATATTCTACTTTGCTCTGTGGCTCAAGGACCAAACCTATTTTGACTCACAATCTAGAAGATCCCTTCTTGGAAATTGATGTCAAAGGGGGAGAAAGAGATTACATCAAAGCTTATTCCCTTCAAAAGGGGGGGAGTACTTCAAAGGGGGAGAATGCTTAATCATATCAAACAGAGAGAGAACCCGGATTCTTGGTGTTCAAGAGGAGAGAAGTCACATGTCTTTAAAGGGGAAAGACATGTTAGTTTATTATGTGTTGGTGCTCTGATTTTCTTGTCCCTATTTTCTCCCATTATCCAATATAAGATTCAGGGGGAGAAAGATATCTAAGGGAAGGAAATCTTGAATTCATTGCATATCTTTATCCTTGGGGACATGTCTATATCCAATAGGAATACCTAGTGCTCATTCTCTACATGTCATTCCAGTCTTGGTACTCTTGCGGTTTAAAGTTCTTGCTATGTTTAGTAGAAGAATATGTGTTATCTAATCTTGTTTACTCAGGTTCATCTCTTCCTAAGCCATCTCAAAACCACAAGGTAAGTATACGCATCACATTCATGTGCATGATGATCTCTTGTTGATGTACATATTGAATGCAAGAAGAAATCATGGACATGAAGCTACAGTTCCTATATTCACATCATTTGCTCTGATGAATATAGCCAAGATACATGTAACTCATTGGTTTCCCTGTCAAGTCTATGCATTCACATCATCTCATTTTCCATAGTTACATCATTGCATACATGTAGGGGGAGCCTATGCATGTTACATGTTCTTCCAAATCTATACTTGCTATTCTCTATATCTTAACCTAGAGCTTTGATGTATGTTGTCAGCAATTACCAAAAAGAGGGAGATTGAAAGCACAAGTGCTCCCTAGGTGGTTTTGGTAATTAATGTCCACATATCTCTTGTTGGACTAATATTTATATCTAGTATATTTCATATAAGTTCAACAAATGGAGTGGCATGGACAAGAGGATATGGAACCTCTGCAAGATGCTAAAATCAAAGGATTAGCTCAAGCTCAAAAGCTCAAGACTCTACATTTTCATTTTAGTGATCCAAGATCACATTGAGTCCATAGGAAAGCCAATACTATTAAAAGGGGATGAGGTGTTGCTCAATGGCTTGGTTGCTCAAAGTGCTTAGTGATATGCTCCAAAGCCCTCAACCACTTTCTCATATCCACATATGTCCCAAATCAATAGTCAAACTCGGCCCCACCGAAATATTCTATCCGGCGCCACCGAGTTCACTTGACATAGCCACTACCAGAAACCCTAATCAATTCTGTCTCACGGATGGGATCTCGATCTCGTTGAGATGGGCTTGGAAACTCTCTATTACCTGTTGTAATTATTTCGGCCCCACCGAGATAAGCAATCGGTCCCACTGAGTTTGCTTGAAGAACTCTCTGTTTTGCTTATTACCGAAAGTGGTCCCACCAAGTTTGTGTAATCAGTCAAACCGAGATGAGTTTTGACCCTAACCCTAGCACATCGGTTCCACCGAGTTAGTCATATCGGTCCCATCGAAATGCCTAATGGTCACATTTTGAACTCAATTGGTCCGACCGAGTTTTCTGATTCGGTCCCATCGAGTTTGGTAAATTGTGTGTAACGGTTAGATTTTGTTAGGAGGCTATATATATCACTCCACCCTTCCTTCATTAGTAAGGAGAGCTATCAGAACATGCCTACACTTCAGCATTCATTATCTGAGAGAGAACCACCTACTCATGTATAGAGCCCAAGATATTCCATTCCAACCATTTGAATCTTGATCTCTAGTCATCCCCAAGTTGCTTTCCACTCAAATCATCTTTCCACCAAATCTAAATCTGTGAGAGAGAGTTGAGTGTTGGGGAGACTATCATTTGAAACACAAGAGCAAGGAGTTCATTATCAACACACCGTCTATTACCTTTTGGAGAGTGGTGTCTCCTAGATTGGTTAGGTATCACTTGGGAGCCTCCATCAAGATTGTGGAGTTGAACCAAGGAATTTGTACGGGCAAAGAGATCGCCTACTTTGTGAAGATCTACCCTAGTGAGGCAAGTCCTTCATGGGCGATGGCCATGGTGGGATAGACAAGGTTGCTTCTTCGTGGACCCTTCGTGGGTGGAGCCCTCCGTGGACTCGCGCAACCGTTACCCTTTGTGGGTTGAAGTCTCCATCAACGTGGATGTACGATAGCACCACCTATTGGAACCATGCCAAAAATCTCCGAGTCTCCAATTGCGTTTGCACATTCTAACCCCATCCCTTTACTTTCTTGCAAATTGCATGCTTTACTTTCCGCTGCTCATATACTATTGCCATGCTTGCTTGAATGTATTGTGAATGGTTAAAATTGTACTAAAACTCCACCTTAACTTACAGAAATTAAAAACTGCTACTTTTCTTTGCTAAGAGTTTATTCACCCCCTCTAGACACCTCTTCTCGATCCTTTCAGTTTGTCCTGCTCCTGCTGCACTGTGTTCCACCCCAGCTCAGCTTTTCGAATGACGGAAGGGTTCACCACTGCAAGGATCCGCTCTCCAGACTGTCTTTCGCCGCCTCAAAGCTTCTTCCCCGCCACCGGTAGCCACGACAACTACATTACCATCATCAACTAAGCAGATGAACTTGAGGACTACACGGGTCCGCAAGAGAGGTCGCATTCTTCCGTGTCTGCTTACGTTATGCATCGCTTAATATGATGACATGCTACTTTATCATCGTGTTCACCTATTAGATTCCGAGTCAGGTCCAAACTAATGTTGAAACTTGAGTTTTTAAATGGTTGTGATGTACATATTGGGGCAGCAATCAGTACTATCTGTCTACTATCTGGTTAATCTTGGGTGTCTACTATGAGTTTCATGTTGGGTGCAAACAAACATTAAAGGAGCCATTATCTGTATTTTTTAACTAAAGTTATTATCTGCCTCCTATCATTGGTTTTGGGTCTATCCATAGTTTGCTACCACCACTCTGGATTTGTGCATGCACTCCTTACATAATCTCACTATGTTTTATTCTTATGCATGTCAGTTATTGTACACAATGGAACTGAACATGTAGAGCAAAAGAGACGAGCCTTGCATGGCAATAAAATTGAATGTACAGACATTGTATGATAGACAGGTGCAATGGATAGTGGGGAATAAAAGAGGGCATGAAATAATTCACATTTATGTTTTCTAACCAAACAGGATAGCATGACACAGTTTCACATATATGATGGCTAACTAAACAGGATAGCATGACACAATTTCACATTATGATGGCTAACTAAAATGATGGAAAGACATAGTTCAAAATATGATGACTATGTAAACAGGTATAACATGTTTATTAAATAGGTTGGCATGCCATAATTCACATACATGCCGCCTATGGAAACATGATAGCATGGTACAATTCACGGATAGAATGACATAATTCAAAATATGATGACTGTAAACACTAAACAGGATGAGATGATATAACTATATGATGTCTTTATTAAATGGGTTGCCATGCCATAATTCAGATAGATGATGTGTATGTAAACATGATGGCATGATATAATTTAAATATATGATTTATATAGTAATCAAGCAAGTAGATGGCAATCCATATATGATGTAAAAACTAAGCAATGCAAGAAGACATGCATGACATGGGTAATATAACCCTGCCAAGTTTGACCGTAGACCTTAGGTGTAGCGACCAGACCTCAAACAGTCTGATCTCTATGCTCCGGTGTCATCCCTGGATCAGTAATGCTGACACCACATAGTACTCGGAGGATTTATAGCAGAGTAGCAATCACACACTTATTACATCGAGTGTCTCAAAAGAGAACTTATTACAATAAATATGGCATAAGGCCATCTAATAACGATAACAGTGCAAGGCTTGGAAGATAAGTGAGTCCATCAACTCCAACAGCATCACTGAGTATAGAACCAAGACCTAAAAACTCCTTAATCGTTGTCTGAAAAGTCTGCAACATTAACGTTGCAGCCCGAAACGGGTCAGCACATGGAATATGCTGGCAAGGTAACACATAGAGAGTAATGGAATGAAACAGCTATACTATATGAATATTTGGCTGGTGGAAAGCTCTATGGTTACAGTTTTGCGTAAAGACAATTTTTCCATACTTCAAAGGAATAAATTTATTTAACTATCATGGTAGTTGTCAAACATTGAGAATGGTTGACAGCATTCTCAATCCCAATTAAGCATCATCATTAACAAAACCCAACAAAATTAATTTAGAGTAACATGTTGAGATTCACATGATAATCCAGGTACTAGATACTCAAGATCGTCCATAACCGGGGACACGGCTAATCATGATTAGTTTAATACACTCTGCAGAGGTTTGCGCACTTTTCCCCACAAGACTCGATCGCCTCTGTTTGGTTTCTCGCACTACATGGTGTTTAAGAAGACGGATGACCAAGACATAGTCTTTCGGAAGTACTAGCACCTTACGATCGGGTAGACCGTACCACCTACATCCCCTACATCTGCTAGTCTACCACCGTAAGAGTTCGCACGACTTAGTCAACTATGCTAGAGCCCATAATAGCTTGTGGCTGCACACGAAAGTTTCTAGTATGAATAGCCTCATGATCCCTTTGAACCTGGGTGGCGGTCCAAAAGAAAACAGGCAAGTCCTGAAATACCCAGGTGCCTCAATCCACCCAGATGTGTGTTTAAGTTTCCACCTTAGATAAAACATTAATTAACAATCTCACATCTGTCATGGATTTCACTCACCCAATCCACATCTACTAGCATAGCATGGCATAATAAGCAAACGTAGAAGTAACTCCCAAAGGTTTGATAATAAACAGGTAATAGGTACTACCTCAACTACTTCCCATCCCAGAGTTTAATTAGACCCTATTCATGCAATGTGTGAGGGTTGATCTAATGCAATAAAACTGGGTAGTAGAAAAGGTATGATCAAAGTGTTACTTGCCATGTTGATGATCCGGGAAACCTAGCGATTCGAAGTAACAAGCGGCGCCACTACGGGTATTCTATCACAGACAAACAAACAAGCATACAATAAGTACTCATCTAATGCACAGGTAAAAGTCAAATAAAAGATCTAACGAGAAGGCTCAACTTAAGAACTCCGGTTTGCAAAAGAATCAAATCGAACGAAGCAACAAAAGTCAAACGGCGAAAGAAAACAACTTCGTTCTACTAATCTGGATCTAAGGCAAATTTTACAGTAGCAAAAACTTGTTTAAGTTGGTTAAACGGATAGAGGGTTTCGAGGCGAAACTCCAGGCGCTTGAATCGCCTGATTTCGATAAACGAGCGAAAAGTTATAATAAAACGAAAATCCGATCAGGAATCGCGATCAGAAAAATCGCGGATTTAATCCGAGAAAAAGAAAAACGACGAACGTTTGTTAGAACGAACGAACGGACGAACGCTCGCTATTTAAATAAACCGGAAAGCCGATCTATTAAAAAAACCGAAACTAAAACAAACCGACGGAAAAACCGAACGGTTTTTCGAAAAAAAATGGCGCGGAAAACGAGGCGGCGACGGCAGCGGCGCGGCGCGGCGGCAGCGGCGGCGACTTGGAGCGGCTGGGGCTGGCTAGGGTTTCGGCTGTGGCGGCGACTTGGGGCGGCTGGGGCTGGCTAGGGTTTCGGCTGGGCCTCCCCCCGGCTATATATAGCCTAACGGGCCGGGAGTCCTAGTCGGACACGGCCCGTAGGTCGGTTCGTTTTTTTAATAATTACGCACGGAAGAACAAAAAGAAATACTAAACGGACTCCAAAAATTCCAAAATAAATTTTGACGAGCTTCTAAAATCAAGCCGCACAAGGTGAACATTTATTTGGGGCCTAAATGCAATTTTGAAAAAACGCACATTTTTCCTAAATTCAAATAAAACAACGAAAAACTCTGAAATAAAATCTTATTTGATTTTATTATTAAATGCTCAATATTTCTTTATTTTGGGAAAGTCATTTTATTCCCTCTCTCATATTTTTGTAATAGAAATAATTGATGATAAAATAAATAAAATCAAATGATCCTATTCTCAAAATCTGAGAAAACTCAAATATGAAAATAAGGAATTCCCCAACTCTCTCCATGGGTCCTTGAGTTGCGTAGAAATTCTAGGATCAAAAGCAAAATAAATATGATATGCATTTATGATCTAATGTATAACATTCCAAATTGAAAATTTGGGATGTTACAAACCTACCCCCCTTAAGATGAATCTCGCCCTCGAGATTCGGGTTGGCTAGAAAATAGGTGAGGGTGGTCCTTGAGTAAATCTTCCTCTTGTTCCCAGGTGGCTTCATCCTCCATGTGGTGGCTCCACTGAACTTTGCAAAACTTGATAACCTTGCTGCGAGTGACTCGACTGGCAAACTCTAGAATCTTAATTGGTTTCTCCTCATAGGTCAAATCGTTATCCAATTGAATTGTTTCTAATGGCAATGTATCTCTCAAGGGTATGCCAGCCATCTCCGCATGGCACTTCTTCAACTGAGAAACGTGGAACACATCATGAACTCCTGACAATCCTTCGGGCAATTCCAACTTGTAGGCCACTTCTCCCATACGCTCCAAAACTCGATATGGTCCTACAAATCGTGGCGCTAACTTTCCCTTAACTCCAAAACGCTTTGTTCCTCGAAGTGGTGATACTCGAAGATAAGCTCTATCTCCAACTTTGTAAACTGTCTCCTTGTGTTTAGAATCTGCATAACTCTTCTGTCTGGACTGGGCTATCTTGAGCCTATCGCGAATCAATTTCACCTTCTGTTTAGACTCTTTAATCAAGTCAGGTCCAAACAACTGGCGGTCTCCAACTTCGTCCCATGACAACGGTGTCCTGCACCTCCTTCCGTACAAAGCTTCGAAAGGGGCCATCTTCAAACTGGTTTGGTAACTGTTGTTGTAAGAGAACTCTACATATGGCAAATTGTGGTCCCAACTAGATCCATAATCTAGCGCACAAGCTCTCAGCATATCCTCCAAAATCTGATTAACTCTCTCGGTCTGTCCATCTGTATGTGGATGAAAAGCTGTACTGAATTCTAGCCTGGTTCCCAAAGTTTCGTGCAACTGTTTCCAGAACTTTGAGGTAAACTGGGTTCCTCTATCTGATACGATACTCCTCGGAACTCCATGTAAACATACGATCCTTGTCATGTATATCTTTGCCAACTTAGCACTAGTGTAAGTGGTCTTTACCGAGATGAAATGAGCTACTTTCGTCAATCGATCAACTACAACCCAAATTGAGTCATAGCCTGAACGAGTCCTGGGTAATCCTGTGATAAAATCCATGCCTAACTTATCCCACTTCCATTCGGGTATCGGCAATGGTTGTAACAATCCTGTTGGCTTCTGATGCTCTGCCTTTACTCTCTGACATACATCACAAACTGCTACGTACTCCGCAATATCCTTCTTCATTCCGGTCCACCAGAAAATATCCTTCAAATCCAAATACATCTTGGTATTTCCTGGGTGAATCGAATATGGTGAATCGTGTGCCTCTTGCAGTATCAACTTCCTGATCTCCGGGTCATTGGGCACGTAAACACGGTCTTCAAATCATAGGGTATCGTGCTCATACTCACGAAATCCCTTAGCCTTTCCTTTGCTAAGTTTCTCCTTAATAGAAGCAATCTCCTTGTCAGTCCTTTGAGCTTCTCTGATTTTATCCATCAATGTAGACTGAATCTCTAGTGCTGCTACATAGCCTCTCGGAACTATTTCCAAACATAGTTTGTGAAGATTTTCTGCTAACTCCATTGGTATTTCTCCCGTCATCAATGTATTGACATGGCTCTTACGGCTTAATGTGTAAGCTACTACATTAGCCTTCCCGGGGTGATAATGCAATTTCATATCATAATCCTTAATGAGCTCCAACCATCTCCTTTGTCTGAGGTTTAACTCCTTCTGTGTGAAAATATACTTCAAACTCTTATGATCCGTATACACCTTGCAATGGTTTCCAATGAGGAAATGTCTCCATGTTTTCAGCGCATGCACTACGGCTGCTAACTCCAAATCATGCGTAGCATAATTCAACTCGTGAGGTTTCAGTTGTCTTGAGGCATATGAAACAACTCTCCCTTCCTGCATAAGCACTGCTCCAAGTCCTCGACGTGAAGCGTCGCAGTACACCTCATAATCCTTGGTCTGGTCTGGCAAAATCAACACTGGTGAGGTAACCAAACGTTTCTTCAACTCCTGGAAACTAGCCTTACATTCCTCCGTCCATATGAACTTGGTTTCCTTCTTTAATAACTCCGTCATAGGCTTTGCAATCTTTGAGAAATTCTCAATAAATCTCCGGTAGTATCCTACGAGTCCAAGAAAACTTCGGATCTCTCCAACCGTGGTTGGTGCTTCCCACTTCGTCACGGTATCAACTTTAGTGGGATCAACTGCTATACCTTCTCCAGATATAACATGTCCGAGGAATCCTACTTCCTTCAACCAAAACTCACATTTGCTGAACATGGCATATAATTGATGTTCTCTGAGCTTTCCAAGTACCAAACACAAATGCTCCTTATGTTCCTCTTCATTCTTCGAGTAAACCAGGATATCATCAATGAACACTACGATGAACTTATCCAAGAACTCCATGAACACTTTGTTCATCATGTTCATAAAATATGCAGGTGCGTTAGTCAGACCAAATGACATAACGGTATACTCATACAGCCCATACCTGGTGGTAAAAGCTGTCTTAGGAATATCCTATTCTCGAATCTTCAACTGGTGGTATCCTGATCGCAGATCGATCTTGGAAAATACCTTAGCTCCTTGCAATCGATCAAACAAATCATTGATCATCGGTAGTGGGTACTTGTTCTTGATCGTTACTTCGTTCAATCCTCGATAATCGACAACCATCCTTAACGATCCATCCTTCTTCTCCACTAGAAGTACTGGCGATCCCCAAGGTGAAGAACTTGGGAGAATATATCCTTTATCCAGTAACTCCTTAATCTGCTTCTTAATTTCCACCAAATCCTTTGCTGGCATCCTATATGGTCTCTTTGATATTGGACCAAAAACTCAATATCTCTATCCGGTGGCATGCCTGGCAACTCTTCTGGAAATACTTCAGGGAAATCCTTTACCATTGGTACTTCCTCCTGCACAACTCCTGTTAGGCAATTTACTTGAGTCCTCTTTGGCACATGCCGGGATACATACTTGATCCTTCTCCCTTCTGGTGTGGTAAGCAGAATTGACTTACTAGTGCATTCAATATTCCCTTCATAGTTTGAAACCAATCCATGCCTAATATCACATCCAATCCTTGGGATTCCAATAGTATTAGGTCTGAGGGAAAAACATAGTTACCAATCCTTAATGGTAACCGATCACACCATCAACTAGCCATATATTCTGCTCTAGATGAGGTTACTAACATGGGTGACGTAAGGGCTTGGGTTGATAGGTTGTACTTATCCACAAATCCCCTTGAGATGTATGAATGCGATGCACCAGTATCAAAAAGAACGAGTGCAGTAAATGACTTAACCAGAAACTTACCTATTACTGCATCGGGCTGAGCTTCAACCTCCTCCACGCTAACGTGGTTCACCTGTCCCTTGTTGAAAGGGTTCGGCTTTTTCCCAGAACTTCCATTGCTATTTCCATTTTGTATTTCAGGACATTCATTGGCATAATGTCCGGTCTTTGAACACTTAAAGCAAGTGACTTGGCTCAGGTCTTTCTTGGCTGGGGTTGATGGGTTGGTGCAGTTCTGGCCGTTGCTTCCTCCATTGCCATTACCATTCTTGGTGCCATTGTGATTGTGCAAGCTACCTCCTCCATGGGTATGCTGAAAATGTCCTCCTGGTCTAGGGGTAAAACGTGGCTTTTGCTGAGCTCCTGAATTGTACTTTCCTTGTCCATACTTCCTCTTGCGGTTCTCAATTAGTTGTTGCTTCCCTCCAATCATAAGAGCATGATCTACCAACTCCTGGTAGTTGTTGAAGGTTGCTACCATCAACTGCATGCTCAACTCATCGTTCAGTCCTTCCAGAAACTTCTCCTGCTTAGCTGCATCCATAGCAACGTCATCTGGGGCATAACGTGCTAACTTACTAAAGTCCTCCGCATACTGGCCAACTGTCCGTCCTCCCTGGCGCAAGTTGTGAAACTCACGCTTCTTCATGGCCATAGCTCCTGCTGAAACATGGGCAGTACGAAAAGCTTGCTGAAACTGGTCCCAAGTGACAGTGTCGACTGGGAAAGAGGCTGTGAAATTCTCCCACCATGATGCTGCGGGTCCTTCTAGCTGATGTGCGGTAAACTTCACCTTCTCCGCATCTGTGCATCCTGCTGTGGTAAACTCCCTAGCTGTCTTGCGGAGCCAATCATCTGCTACTATCGGCTCGGTGCTACTGGAAAACACCGACGGATTCAGCCTAAGAAAACGGGCTAAGTGATCAACAGGTGGTGGCGGTGGGTTGTTGTTGTTGTTCCCCTGATTCTGATTCTAGACTAGCAACTGCATCAATGTGTTCTACTGCTGGATCAACTGGGTGAGCTCCGGTGGAAAGGTAACTCCAGGGTCACGTCTCGGAGGCATCTGAGGGTTTAGAAAAGATGAGATGTAAGAATAGAGGGGGTCTAAAGAGAAAACACTACCCATATGCACATGAGGCAAAAGCAAACAATTCACTTCATTCAATCAAACAAGGGCATACAATCGATCTAACTATCGCAAAAGTGCTCGGACTACTGTATTTACATGGTGGACTACTATTACTGTTGGGGTGGTCTACTAGAAATATTCTTCGGTTGCAGACTCCATGATATCTGCTCTAGCTTCATCAATATAGTCATCATCGCTATCATCTGGACCCGAATCGGTGCCGTCGATAATGATGTAGTCTTCCGGGCTAATCTCCTTGGGTTCTTCGTCTTCTTCTACTGGTGTAGGGCCACCCATAAATATCCCGATCTTTATTGTTAGGTCGGCATTCTTGTCTACCAATACTTCAATTTCCTCTTCATAATCTTCACGTGTAGCCTTGAGTTCTTCCTTAAGTTCCTTGATTCTTGTCTTTGTATTCTTCAGGTCTATCATGTTGGCGCACATCTGGTTCTCCTGTCGTTGAATGTGTTGATTTAACTCCTGGATAAAAGCTGCGATTGATCTATCCTTCCTGGTGCTGATCATCTCCCAGTGTTCATCTCAGCGACCACAAATCTGGTAGATAGTGTCCTTGAGATCCTTGCGGTAGACTTCTCCAATGCGTCCCGTGGCGATGTGAGCTGCCATGCTCTTTCCTAGATTCCAAGTTGGTGCATCAAAAGAAAACTCTATGGGCTCAGTGACTGGCATGAACGTCCTTCCTGGAACTTGAACTTGAATCATCCAGCGCTCTTCTTCAGGTAAAGTGGCGTTGTAGTTTCCGGTGAAGCTTGGTACTCCTATGTTCAGGTATCTAGGGACTTCCTTGAAGTGTCGTCCAAAGGGTGTATCTTCATCCGGTTGCATGAACTTGTTATTTGCATCCGCCATCCTAAAGAGCAGAAAAGATGAGGAGTTAGAAGAGAAGAGATTGAATAGTGATCTAGGTCTTTAGCTTAGTGGTCGTGTCCTACAGTTAGCGTGTGCTCTGATACCATCTCTGTAGCGACCAGACCTCAAACAGTATGATCTCTGTGCTCCGGTGTCATCCCTAGATCAGTAATGCTGACACCACACAGTACTCGGAGGATTTATAGCAGAGTAGCAATCACACACTTATTACATCGAGTGTCTCAAAAGAAAACTTATTACAATAAATATGGCATAAGGCCATCTAATAACGATAACAGTGGAAGGCTTGGAAGATAAGTGAGTCCATCAACTCCAACGGCATCACTGAGTATAGAACCACAACCTAAGAACTCCTTAATTGTCGTCTGAAAAGTCTGCAACATTAACATTGCAGCCCGAAATGGGTCAGCACATGGAATATGTTGGCAAGGTAACACATAGAGAGTAATGGAATGAAACAGCTATACTATATGCATATTTGGCTGGTGGAAAGCTCTATGGTTACAGTTTTGCATAAAGCCAATTTTTCCCTACTTCAAAGGAATAAATTTATTTAACTATCATGGTAGTTGTTAAACATTGAGAATGGTTGATAGCATTCTCAATCCCAATTAAGCATCATCATTAACAAAACCCAACAAAATTAATTTAGAGTAACATGTTGAGATTCACATGATAATCCAGGTACTAGATACTCAAGATTGTCCATAACCGGCGACACAGCTAATCATGATTAGTTTAATACACTCTGCAGAGGTTTGCGCACTTTTCCCCACAAGACTCGATCGCCTCCGTTTGGTTTCTCGCACTACATGGTGTTTGAGAAGACGGATGACCAAGACATAGTCTTTCAAAAGTACTAGCACCTTACGATTGAGTAGACCGTACCACCTACATCCCTACATCTGCTAGTCTACCACTGTAAGAGTTCGCATGACTTAGTCAACTATGCTAGAGCCCATAATAGCTTGTGGCTGCACACGGAAGTTTCTAGTATGAATAGTCTCATGATCCCTTTGAGCCTGGGTGGCGGTCCAAGAAAATAGGCAAGTCCTGGAATACCCAGGTGCCTCAATCCACCCAGATGTGTGTTTAAGTTGCTACCTTAGATAAACCATAAATTAACAATCTCACATCTGTCATGGATTTCACTCACCCAATCCACGTATACTAGCATAGCATGGCATAATAAGCAAACGTACAAGTAACTCCCAAAGGTTTGATAATAAACAGGTAATAGGTACTACCTCAACTACTTCCCATCCCACAGTTTAATTAGACCCTATTCATGCATTGTGTGAGGATTGATCTAATGCAATAAAACTGGGTACTAGAAAAGGTATGATCAAAGTGTTACTTGCCTTGCTGATGATCCGGGAAACCTAGCGATTCGAAGTAGCAAGCGGCGCCACTCCGGGTATTCTATCGCAGACAAACAAACAAGCATACAATAAGTACTCATCTAATGCACAGGTAAAAGTCAAATAAAAGATCTAACGAGAAGGTTCAACTTAAGAACTCCGGTTTGCAAAAGAATCAAATCGAACGAAGCAACGAAAGTCAAACGGCGAAAGAAAACATCTTCGTTCTACTAATCTGGATCTAAGGCAAATTTTACAGTAGCAAAAACTTGTTTAAGTTGGTCAAACGGATAGAGGGTTTCGAGACGAAACTCCAGGCGCTTGAATCGCATGATTCCGATAAACGAGCGAAAAGTTATACTAAAACGAAAATCGGATCAGGAATCGCGATCAGAAAAATCGCGGATTTAATCCGAGAAAAAGAAAAACGACGAACGTTCGTTAGAACGAACGAACGGACGAACGATCGCTATTTAAATAAACTGGAAAGCCGATCTATTTAAAAAAACCGAAACTAAAAAAACCGTCGAAAAAACCGAACGGTTTTTCGAAAAAAAACCGGCACGGAAAACGAGGCGGCGGCGGACCTCGGGCGGCATGCGGCGGCGGCGGCGACGGCGGCGGAGCGGCGCGGCGGGGCGGCGGCGGCGGCGACTTGGGGCTGCTGGGGCTGGCTAGGGTT
This sequence comes from Triticum aestivum, assembly GCF_018294505.1. NCBI lineage: Eukaryota > Viridiplantae > Streptophyta > Magnoliopsida > Poales > Poaceae > Triticum > Triticum aestivum. Next base: position 208,621,995 of record NC_057806.1, read on the forward strand.
TCGGCGGCGGCGGCGACTTGGGGCGGTTGGGGCTAGCTAGGGTTTCGGCTGGGCCTCCCCCCGGCTATATATAGCCTAACGGGCCGGGAGTCCTAGTGGGACACGGCCCGTAGGTCGGTTCGTTTTTTTAATAATTACGCGCGGAAGAAAAAAAAGAAATACTAAACGGACTCCAAAAATTCTGAAATAAATTTTCACGGGCTTCTAAAATCAAGCCGCACAAGGTGAACATTTATTTGGGGGCCTAAATGCAATTTTGAAAAACACACATTTTTCCTAAATTCAAATAAAACAACGAAAAACTCTGAAATAAAATCTTATTTGATTTTATTATTAAATCCTCAATATTTCTTTATTTTGGGAAAGACATTTTATTCCCTCTCTCATATTTTTGTAATAGAAATAATTGATGATAAAATAAATAAAATCAAATGATCCTATTCTCAAAATCTGAGAAAACTCAAATATGAAAATAATGAATTCCCCAACTCTCTCCATGGGTCCTTGAGTTGCGTAGAAATTCTAGGATCAAAAGGAAAATAAATATGATATGCATTTATGATCTAATGTATAACATTCCAAATTGAAAATTTGGGATGTTACATTAGGGGGGAAATAGGACTGGTCATGAGTCTCTGAATCCTCCTCTGAGGAGCTCTCTGTAACCAGCAAGATGTCAGCTTAAGCAGGTAGCATTGTCTGCTCTGAATACCTTATTTTCACTCTAGATACTTCCATCACTGCTTCAAATGGTTGATGCATAGGGAGAGTAGTTGAATATACAAACATTGTCGACAAATGGAACACGTAATACAAAAAAATGATAGCATAATATAATTCACATACATGATGATTGGCTAAACAACATGGCATTGCATAATTCACATATATAATGTCTTTGCAAAAAGATATCATTGCATAATTCACATATATAATGTCTTGCAACAAGATGGCAATGCATAATTCACATATATGGTAATTAGACACTAAACAGCTGGCATTCACACAAAGCATGTGTAAACTAATCAAATGACATGGCAACGCAAGACACCATACGCACGATATGAGCAACATAACCCTGCCAACTTATAGCATACATCTTGGGGGGGGGGAAATAGGACTAGTCATCTGTCTCTGAATCCTCCTCTGAGGAGCTATCCCAAACCAGCGAGATATGCGCTTCGTCAGATAACATAGTCTGCTCTAAAGACCTTGTTTTCACTCCAGAATTTTCAATCACCGTGTCAAATGGCTGATGCACACGAAGAGTAGTTCAGTGTACTAATATTGTTGACAAATGTAATACATAACGAAAAAAAGGATGGCCTGATATAATTCACATATAAGATGACTGGCTAAGCAGGATGCCATTGCAAAATTCACATATATGATGCCTGGCTAAACAAGATGGCGTTGCATAATTCACATAAATGATGAATAAACTAAACAGATGGCATTCACACAAAGCATGTCTAAACTAAGCAGATGACATATTTGATGTATAAAGTAAGCAATGCAAGGCACTATATGCATGATATAACCAACATCATCATCCAAGTTAGAGCGAAGACATCAGGAGGTAAATAGGAGTGGTGTTCTCCGTCTGAACCCCCCTCAGAACAAATATCTTCCTATCGATTAGAATCCGAAATGGGTGGAGGGGGGCTGCCTTTGCGCCTACCATGGAGCGATGTCTGCATGAAATTTTATTGCCACGCAAGGCTCGTCTCTTTTCCTCTACATGTTCAGTTCCATTGTGTACAATAATTGACATGCATAAGAATAAAACATAGTGAGATTATGTAAGGAGTGCATGTAGAAATCCAGAGTGATGGTAGCAACCTGTGGATAGACCCAAAACCAATGATAGTAGGCAGATAATGTCTTCAGTTAAAAAAATATAGATAATGGCTTCTTTACTGTTTGTTTCCCACCCAACATGAAACTCATAGTAGACACTAGAGATTAACTAGATAGTAGATAGATACTATTGATTGCGGCCCCGATATGTACCCCACAACCATTTAAAAACTCAAGTTTGGCCATTAGTTTGGAGCTGACTCAGAGTCTAATCGGTGAACAGGAAGATAAAGTAGCATGTAATATTAAGCGATGCATAACGTAAGCAGACACGAAAGAGTGCGACCTCTCTTGCGGACCTGTGTATTCCTCGAGGTCATCTGCTCGGTTGATGATGGTAATGCAGTTGTCATGGCTGCCCATAGTGGGGAAGAAGATCTGAGGCGGCGAAAGACAGTCTAGAGGCCGGATCCCTGCTGTGCTGGACCCTTATGTCCTTGGAGCAGCTGAGCTGGGGTGGACGACGACACAACAGGAGAGAGACAAACCACACGAGGTTTTCTTTGACAACTATCTATAAGAGAAGTAATTCTGTAAGGGCTCGTTTGAATTGGAGGATTCTAACAACGCAGGGATAGGAAATACACAGTAATAGGATAGGAATGCACGTGCAAAACAGAGAATTTAAAAACACAGGATTTCTGCCAATCTGGGTGTTTGGTTCACAAGAATTGGAAGATCATAGGTTGCAAAGAAGCATGGTGAGATTAAGTCAAACCACAAGAAAATGTACGGTTATAATGCTATTATGCTACTATCTCTTAGTCTTGTGCTTCATGAATAGGAATTTGAAAAGGAGGACAAGTGGATATTAAAATTCCTATAGTTTTTCTTTCGAAAGACACTCAAGGAATAAATCCTACAGTTTTCCTTTGCTCCATTCCTTTGAACCAAATGCATGAATAGTAGTACCATAGGAAAATTTCCAATTCCTATGTTTTTCCTTCACTTTTCCTTTCAAGAACTGGTGATTCTAGTAGGCAGTCTTGAGCAAGGAAAAGACTACACTCAAAATATGTTTTTGTGCTATGTCTACTACTTTGGACCCAGGCCAGTGCCCTACTAGCTCAACTCCTAGGCCCATCGACAAATGCACAGCTCAAACGCGCGGAGATAAATAATGATGGCGTTCAAGAGAGTCCATCACAGATAGCTAAGTTGCCTGGTACCTCACTGCTTGTCACATAGTAGGAGAAAATAATTGTATTTCACATTACTACATGTGCTCAATGGACAATATAATATAACATGTAGAGTAAAAAAAGAGATGCAACAACTGTACAACCTCTTTGGCGAAGCCATGTCGATCTCAGCATGATTGGGTTGGTCGGTGAGGATGCTCTGGCTGACTTGGTTATCGGAGGAGGGGAAGAAGATCTTATGCGTCTAGAGATGGATCCCGGGGTACTGCTCTGCCATGATGGAGGGTTTCGTTGTTGGAGCAGCTCTAGTGAGTTGTACGACGCCAAGGCTGAAGCAGGACAAGAGAGACAACGTTAACCTGTGTGGAATTCTAATAGCATCTCCAATAGATGACGTAAAATACATAACCACCAAGTGCTAGATGTAAAATATATTAGCCGCTCATCTCCGAACTTAACTGTCAAAACTGAATTTAACTGTTGAAACTGAACTTAACTGTCAAAACTAAATTTTACTATCGAAACTAAACACACTAGTAGAAGAAAAGCAGTAGCAGCAGCGCGTGCGGGAGCCAGGGCAGCTGGTCATGTAGCAGCATCAGTCGACTGACACCACCGACCAAACTGCCGCCCCCGCTGCCCGCGGCCGGTGGTGCGCCGCCCCGCCTGCCCTGAAATCAGTCCCCATCACCGGTCTGCCGCCGCCCCAGCCATCCCTCTAGGCCCCCCTCGTGCCGAGCTTTTTCTCTGGCAATGACCACACCATCACCGCACCACCGCTGGCGACCACCGCCCCCACCCTAAACCCTAAGATAGATAGTGGGGTACCTCTCCGGCTAGCCCCCCTCCCCGCTGTGGCTGGTTCTTCTTTAACTCCGGCAAGCCCCGACCCCCTGAAAATCGACTAACCCAAAAGTCGATTCAGTCAACTGAAGTGTAGCCAAATTGGAGCAGCATCGCAAGCAAGAGCAAGAGCAGCAGCGGGAGCAAGAGCAAGAGCAATAGCAAGAGAAGACTAGGCAGGGGACCGAGAGTAAGAGCAGAGCAATAGAGCGAGCAAGAGCTAAAGTAGGAGCAGCTCCTACTAATGTGGATGTCGCCGCCGAGGGAGCGACACCATGGAGGAAGTGGCCAGCGACGCCGCCATGGATGGAGCCGCGCCATGTTGGCTCGGGACCTAGCGCCGGTAGCACCGGGAGATCGAATCAAGAAGAAATTGCGGCGATTAGTGTACAACCTCTTTACTGGCACCGGTTAGGCCTCAGCTTCATCCAAGGAAACGGTGATGATACTGCTCTTCCGGTGGTGCAGGTGAAGATGGCGCAGTGGGAATGGAGGTGGCGCGAAAGACGAGGGGAACGTCGGGGCAGCTCCTTGGAGGTGGAGGACGGGGTGGCTGAACCAGCGGGATGACAAGATCAATGACAGATCCTCATCCGGTCGTTGAGGGACGTCAAGGTGTTGTTGTGGACGACGTTGTCGGGGAAGAGGCTCCGGCTGAGTGGCGAACGGAGGAGGGTGTGGGGCTTCGCGGGTTTTCATGGCCTCGGTGACGAATGGGTGGGCTGATGGGATGGGAGTGAGGAACCATGGCTTAGGGACCCGCTTGTCCGAAATGTGGGGTAAGTTAAGGAAGTACCCCCACCGATTTGTGCTAGGCGGTTCTTTCGGTTCAGGACTATCACGGCCATTTGGCGTGTCGGGATTTCGCAGGAGGTGGGAGTTTTTTCGCGCGTTGTAATTTAGGGATAGCAAGGCGCGGGTTGAGATGCAGGGAGATTTCGGAGCACAACGAGACAAAGAAGTATCTTAAATATTTCGGGGTAACAAGGCACAGGTTGAAATTTCTGGACAAGCCTAACATGTACTGTACCAAAATCAATTCGCACTTCCGTCGATGAAAAAACAAAAAGAAATCAATTCGCACCACACAAGAGAGTCTAGTCCAGTGTACTGTACCAAACCAATTCACACTACAAATGCCATTCGAAACTTTGAATCATGTTATGTTCAATTAAAATATTTCGCTACGTGTATAATGCATGTAACCTACTACTCAAATGAACGTTTTAGTGTATTCCAAACGTATATACTACCACTTCAATATGAACTAAATTTCAATTCATTTCTCTATTTGAATAAGATCTGCAATAATGATTGTTGTGAAGTCAAACCATTTTAATTCCTTTCTCTATTTTAATAAGATTTACAATCATCATTATTGTCAAGTTAAACCATCATTTGTGTATTATCTTCACAGCACACCACATGATTACTGTCGAGTTAGATATGAACTATGTGTACTATATAAACTCGAACTCGATTTTTTGAATCCACTTTATGTTGATTTCAAATCACAATACCTTTCAAGCTCTAACTAGATTTTCATAATCTAAACCATGTCTCATATGTATAATGTGTTCATCACATAATGTATGGTGCCCCGCCCCTACTCCTACAAGTATTTAGATGTGAGTTGCAAACGCCAGACATTACCACAAATTCAAATAAAATGTGAGATTGTTCGATATATAGTGTTGTTTAGATTGTTCGATATTTAGTTGTAAGCTGCAAACGCCGCACATTATCACAAATTCAAATAAAATATGAGATTGTTTGATGTATAGTATGGTTTAGATAGTTCGACATTTAGCTATGAGTTGCAAACGCCATGCATTATCACGTTATGGTATAACATGTGCAAAACCACAGCACGTGTATCACCGCTATATTCATGCATGCATATGTTTATAACACTATGATCTCCTATTCAAATATATGAATCCACTTTCATATCAAATTATCTTCTTTGTTAGTCTCTTACACCCACACAATCCTCTAATCTTTGTAGCTAGCACCAACTTTCACTTGTGCATGCACACGCCCTCCTCGCCCTCCCCCTCCCTCAGCATTCCATCCATCGCGCACATTCTTTTTTTAGATCGTTCTCCCATAGTCTCCACAACTCCTTTCCGGCATACACCGATCAATAAACCTCTCCAGCGAAGTCTGCCTACAACATACACACGCACCTTCCATCTCCTCCTTTCTGTGTCCATGCCTCGTGTCTCTCATACGGTCCCACACACGTGTAAACTCTCACGCCTCTTTTCATCGATCTCAAAATCGCACATTCCTCCCCCTATCTAGCCAGTAGCTCAGCATGCCGCACCACTTCCTAGCACTATTCTCTCTGTCTATCCGTCTCAATGGGCCTTATTTGCCTCGAACAAATGGATATACACCAACCGATCTCCCGCTATACATATAGCTAGCTAGGTCCTTATAATTCGTTTTTCCCCACGCGTCAATCGATCTATCTCGCTAGTTATGTCTCTCCCTTCCTCCGACAAACAACAATTGATCTACCGATCTAGTTAGGTTTGCGTACCAAACACATGGTTCCCCTTCATCATCCATGCATGCTTCCCGACACATCTATCACGCACAGGCACACACAGAAATACATCCCACTCTTATTGATAATATTGCAGTTCTACCCTCAATTTGTCTAGTAGACCTCTCCCACCAACTTCGAGAAGCAACTCCATCACCCATCTAGCACTCTACCCCTCTCCCTCCCTCTCTCTCCTCTCTCTCTCTGTCCAACCTATTTCCCGTCCTTCTGTTATATATGGATGTCGACTGATCTCCCTCAAGACATAGCTGGGTCTCTCCTACTCAACACATATACGAGTGGGCCTACCTCTATAGTTTAGGCCTCTTCCTCCCCCCATACACACCGATACATCGAGCGCTCTAGTAAAGTCTCCCTGCCATGCACAAACTTGCCATGTGCCCTCCGACATTCCGGTAGGTTAGTCACCATATATCTTTGACTTGCATAGACACAATTTTGATGGCTCTCTTCATCGATCTTGCAGCCACCCACTTGATCCTCTCTTCGACTCAATCGATATATATGACCCCTCCCTCTCTTCTCGTGGATCGCCCCCTCTATATATGATATCGATAGGCCTCTATTTCACACACATTGCATGTGTCAAATTTTTGCTTGAGATGTCATCGACACATATTCCGACAAATACATTTACGAAATCACCCCCCAAACAAAAAACACTCACGAACACACACACCATCTGTCTAGGTTTGTATCTCTCTCTCACACACACACCCACATATGTGGGGGACGTGCACAAAGATAAGAGGTGCACACACGGCGCACGTACTCCCGTCTCTTTCCCAACCACACCCGTGCGGGTACACGGTGGAGCTCATTTCTGTACGAGAAGGAAGCCCACGTGGTAATTTAACATATGTACTAGTTGTCCACTTGATGGAGGATCGTCTACCACGGGTGAACAAACAAATTGCGACTTGATGCGTTATGTTAAAAAAAGAGGCAAACCATGCTCTATACACTCGGGATGCTTTGTGCGTATTACTTTTGATGTGTCCCATCAACTCGCAGAACGAGGAGAAGCTTGCTCAGTACACCGTCTCCCCCGCCCATGGGCGCGGTGGCTCGCAGGACGAGGTGAAGCTTGCTTACTACGTCTTACGCACGCTCCCTCGCCCACGCGCGCGGTGGCTCGCATGACGAGGAGAAAATTTTACTACTCCCTCCGTTTACTCCTCGTCCCTACCTTGGTTAGAGAGATTATCATATTGTTTGGAATATATGTCCTTTAGTAGATTTCAATATGAACTACTAGTACATACTCCAAACATTGATATATATATATATAGATGTATTTTAGAGTGTAGATTCACTCATTTTGCTCCCGTATGTAGTCAATATTGAGATGGACGTAATAGTACACACTCTCCCTCGCCCACGTGGTGGACGTGCAACAATTCATTCGGTCTCATATAGCCAGAACAATATATACTGCAGTACAATTATTGCTCGACTTCCCAAAGAGGCAAAGAGCCAATCGCAAGGTTAATATTTTGGAGATGCCAAGCGCAAGGTTTATAGGAGAACGAGTAATAGTACTAGTAGTACGTACCAGTGGTACGTACTGTACGAGGAAGAAGGAAACAAGATGTATGTTTTGTGTGACAGTCTCTTCTTACAGGACGTGCTAGACCTAGTGGACCTCATTGTTGCAATGGGACTACTTCCTATCATAGATTGCATGATTCAGAGTGGTGGGCAGTAGGCATAATTCAGAGCTGCTTAGGGTAGTCATAGTGGGAGTAACTTATGTAGTAACATGTTACATCCCAAGACAAATTTGCTTATGTGGCATGGAGTTAATGAGGGAAGAGATGCTTGTGGTAACATAATATGTTACTGTAACATAACACGCCCTGAGGTAAAATGAGTCTATGTCTCAATTAATGAAGGTTTGTATGTTACCATCTATGTGTTACTACCCATTATGAAGGTAGTAACATGCTTTTAGGTTTTTATGTTACCATCTATATGTTACTACCCATTATGAAGGTCGTAACATGCAAAAGCATGTTACTAGTCTAAATTACTCCCCACTATGACCAGCCTTAGTCTTAAACCCCATGAAGAAGTCCCATCAAAAGGAATAGCCATCCTCTACACATGCTCCTATGTAAAATGAGTAAATGAGACAAAAAGAGAAAGAGACAAAGTAAAAAAATCACCAGCCTTAGATCCAGCCCTATTGTATCAGTGAATGATATGTCTACGTTGTGATTGACATGGCTATATTATTAACCATGCTACGGAGGTAGAAGCGGATTTTTATTTATTCGCGGAGGTAGCAGCGGATGGATATTCAACAAGGAGTGAAATGATGGTTGCTTCCTCGGTCAAACATAGAGAAAGGTGGAAGCTGGAAGCTTCATAGCAATGTACAAATTTATCTCGCTGATAAATTACAGTACGTACTATACTAGTACTTCTTTCGTTCCCAAATATAAGTCTTTCTAGAGATTCCACCAAGTGACTACATACGGAGTAAAATGAGTGAGTCTACACTCTAAAATATGTCTACATACATCTGTATGTTGTATTCCATTTGAAATGTCTAAAAAGACTTACATTATTTAGGAACGGAGGGAGTACTATGTAAAGAGTTAGGTGTCGCACGGTGTCCAGAAAATATGGTGATAATATGAGGTGGGCCATGTAATCACTGAGCCTGCGTGTTTTCACTACTATCGCACTCCTTCACTGTAAGAATGGAGAAAACTGTAATCTAGTAGTACCTCCTTTCGCCGAAAGCGTGGGACATCCAGTAGTCCTACCACCTCAGTAATAATGACCAATGAGCCATCAAATCACATAGACCCAGCAGTAAGTTGGACGGACGAAGCAACCATCACTCTTGAATCCGCTTCTCTCTTCAACGCAGCCAGTGAGAGGTCACGTCCGCTCTGCCCGGGAATGAATGCGGCACCGATTCTATGGAGCGGATGCTGACTGTTTCAGGTGGAAGCGCACATGGGCGATGGAGGTGCTTTGGGTGGGCCAGGCTGGTCAGGAGCGGGCATGGCAGCGGTCCGCCTGTCCCGACCGGACGCCCGGAAACGAGAGGATGCACCGACTCTCGTGGCTAAATCATACACTACACACCATCTCTCTGTAGCAGTAGGTCGATGTGTCGCTCTCTCTAACACACACGTGATGTTAAACACACACACACGCACACGCACACATAGGTTCATAGAATAGGAATATTATGCGAATTACATAGGGAGCGTTTGGATCCTTAGCAAGAACAGTTTATAGCCTAGCCATGCAAGGTTAGGCATTTGGAACTGTTAAAATATGTTAGCTTTTGTGGGCCAGCTAGCTTGCGTGGGCTAGAAAAACCTTGCTAGCTCAGGAGAGCCAGATCGGCTCTCTTCCGACAGCAAACTTCGCGTACTACAGGGCTGTTTGGTTCCCAGCCACACCTTGCCACATTTTGCCACACCACACCTTAGGCAAATTTGACCAAGTTAGGTAGGCGTTTGGTTCTAGCCACACCTAAGGCAAGAATATTTTTATAAGCAGTGAACCCCACATGTCATAAACACAAAAAGTGTGGCAAGATTCCCTTAGGCAAGCCAAAGTGTGGCTAACAATTTGAGCAACTCAACTAAGGCAAGTGTGGCAAAAATCATGTCACAATCCAAACAGCCCCTACCTTTGTCCTGGTTTATTGGTCCCCATTGTATTTCGTGTCAAATTTTGACCATAGATTGAACTAACAAAATGTTCATGCATGTCACAAAAAATTATATTAATTTGTATTTCGCATACTAACATTTTTCTTATTAATTTGTTTGTTTCACCCTCTATCTGGTGGGACCCAACATACTACATGGAGAGAGGTAAGGTGACTAAGGTTGCATTATTTCTGTACTACAAACACTGCTTTAAATCCCAAAAGACCTTACCCTCAAAGCCACATGACACGATTATGATTTAAATTCCAATGACTCCCACGCAAATAAACACAGCATGCTTGTCACATGAAGGCAGGAATGTATAAAAGGTTACTTTCCTCTTGTTAAACATAACGTGAGGGTGGTGTAGCTGGTTAACCTGTTCGCTCATCAAACTAGAGGTCTTGGGTTTGATAACCACACTTGAGCATAATTTTCTTTTTGTTCGACTTCTTTCTCGTTTTCAAGGGCTTGCACTCTTCACTCTCTCTCTCCACTATATATATACACGCTAGAGTCTCAGCGCTTGTAGTTTCTCTCTTCACACTCTCTGACCCTCTCCAGATCTAAACAATACTTCGTTGGCCTCTCTCTCTCCCCTTACTGCTGGTCAAAGAGCCGACAGGATCCGTCTACCGGGAAGGGAAGGAGGCTTAACGCTATCACCGTCGGCGAGGGAGGGAATCCACTAAGGGCGCAACTGTTCTCTTTCACCCAGCAATGGCACGGGAGGGCCTCCGACCCCTTCTTCCTCCCCGCCGTACATAGTGTGGGCAGAACGGCCTCCGGTCACCGACTGAACCACACCCCAAGAACCTTAAGTTATAATTTACTTAATTCCACATGCATTGCTCTAGCTGTATGTGGGCTTTTTCTGCTTCTCTACTCGAATCTTGGTGTTGGATCAAACAGAAAAGTAGTGGGGAAAGTTGTATAGCATGAATCTAGGACGTTGTTCAAAGAGGAAAGGAATGGGTGGAAACTAGTGGGAAAAGTTGTATCGCATGAATCTAGGACGTGGTTCAAAAAGGAAAGGAAGGGAGGAAAGTAGTGGGGAAAGTTGCATAGCATGAATCTAGGACTTGGTTCAAAGAGGAAAGGAAGGGGGGGAAGTAGTGGGGAAAGTTGTATCGCATGAATCTAGGACGTGGTTCAAAGAGAAAAGAAAGGGGGCAAAGTACTAGTACAGACTGGCTGTCCAGCACCTATGTTGGTCGAAAAGGCAAAACAATGGAAAATGCAGTACACATCTGTAACGAACTGATCTTTTTGTTTTGGGGGACAAGGCTGTAGAGTTTCAGCAGGACTAGATTTGTTGTGCTCACATAGGGAAAGGTGTCTAAAGATAACCAAACTGGGACCAACAGAAATATGCTCCTTGGTTGTTTGTTCTTTGTTGCAACAGACTGTGCATCACCCCTTCATACATCGGTAGATGCACATGGTGATGGTGAGTCCATTGTCCCGTGCAACTCTTTAGCTGTTGTTAATCTAAGGCCCTGTTAGGTTAAAAAGTCCTAGTACTTATTTTAGTCCCAACTAAAAAGTCCCTAGTCCCTACCTGCTTGGTTCCAAGGACTATACATGGAATAGAGGTTATTAAATGCCATGATAAAAGATCATGTTACCCCTGGTAATGAACTAATAGAGATAAGGTGCGATGCGGGGCAGGGGCAACTGTTAGATGCTTCTGTGTCATCCACCATTATTGACCACTTGTTGTTTCCTTTGCACCTCTGTGTAAACAGGGTTATCTACTTCACGTCGTTGCTATTGTGACCTTTTGTTGCACTACACAAAACACTTTTGTTTTAAGAGTGTTTTGTGCAGTTCAACCAAAATGTCAAACCGACATCGTTGCTTGATTGCTTGATCTTAGTGGAACTGCACAAGAGGAGATCTTACTTCCTATCCATGTTGGCAAATTTGGTTCAGATCTTCTTCTTGTGAGTTGTTTCAATTCCGTGTCATGAGAGGTCAGTACTAGCCTTTTTTCACATTATTGTGCAGTGTGCTTTCATATTTTGTGCTACTTGTACAGTAATGTTGCTTGATTTTAGTGAACTGCACAAATGGAAACAAGACTTCCAATTTGTATGTGCACCGTAATATCCCATTGAGGTAAGATAAGGATATTGCACAACTTTTGGCCTATATTTTGCCACTTTTATCAAAAAATTAATGTCGTTATTTAGTGCTATACTTGTGCTCCCTAATTGACATGCCAAATCTTACATTGAAGACGGAGCTTGTCTGTTATTGAACCAAGTGATGAAGGGGAAGAACAAGCGGAAGAAAAACAAAAATCAACTCCCGGTGCTGTAATGAAGCATTGGAACTGTGATGACACAAGTAATGATATAGTTTTGCATCTTAATTTATTGCTATGGCTGGAACGAGCAATTGTTCTGCCACTGATTTGATGCCACTCTTAATGTAATATGTAATTATCCCTACTTGTGCAAACAAGGATCTTCTTTGAAGATACCATATATTTTAGTGCAACTGCACAAGAAGATGTTGGAAACATTAAACTAATCGAGGAGTATATAGTAAGCTTGGCAACCACAGTAGATAACAACATATGGTTTCGGAGAAGTGCTTGATTTGTATGCTCTACACAATAAGCCTCCTGACAAAGGTTGTTACTCCCACGGATTTCATCCATATGATTGAGCTTTGTGATCTCTATTGGTGATGTGCTAATGTTTAGATATTGTCATGAGAATGTGGTATTGTCCTTGAGAAGTGCTTCATCTGTGGTGTTTTAAATATTTCCTTTCCTTTTTGAGAAAACAGGGATGATAGCATTTAGTTGTCCTCTTGTCTTTGCACAACAGGATCAACCTCCTCTGAAGAAGAATATGGAGTACGTGAAGTGACTAGTTCCGATTATGATAGATGAAGAAGCCCTATCTATCTACTCATCAGAAGGAGCAGTTGAAGGATGGTTACATTACTCCCCACAAGACCAAACTAACTTCAGCTCGGAAGGACTGATGGATCTCCACCTTTTTTGCTGTGATGAGGAAGTACAATGTTATTCTTGGATTCTTTCCGGTGAGTTCCATTTTTTAAAGTGTGCTCTACATGGACCATGTTGGTGCCTATTTAAACTGTCAATTCATAGTACAGTTTGCTTTATACTAATCACTTATTTTGTATTTGTGCAAACATGGGTGCTAAGCTTGATTTCAATGGGAACTGCACAAAATGTTCATGAATACATCGAATCATTCATTTCCACCACAAGAAAGGAGGTGCCGATATGTTCAAGGCATTGCAACATATAAAGGCAAAATCATACAAGCTACACGCGAATTTGGTTGATTTTGGTGGAACTACACAAAAAGAACAACTGGTTTATTTAGCACAAGGTGCCATGTTAATGTTTGAACTGACGGCAAACCCTGCCCATTCCACAATCATAGGCATTTGATATTCTGGAATGGGAGAACCTTGTGAAAGTTTGCTCATTGATGTATGCAAAACAAGACCCATTTGACATTCTGGAATGGGACAACCTTGTAAAATTTTGCTCATTGATGTTAGCAAGAAGACATGCGTTTGATATTTTCGAATGGGACGCCCTTTGCTGTCAGCAGCATTGATCAATTTTTTCTTTCTTGTTTAGTTGTGAAGTAAATATTGGATCTGACATGTGAATCGCTGAGATGCATAATCATCGATTGTTTTGAATGTTCTCTATGAATTGCCAGGCTTGTGGGTTTGATTGCAATGTATAGGAACGCGGAAAAGCAGCTCAAACTCTTTGTACTCCCTCTGTTCCTTTTTACTTCGTGTATTAGATTTCTTTCAAGTCAGTTGATTTACATTGTGAACTTTCATACTTTTTTCTAAAAGAGTGGTCAAAGTACAGATACTTTGACTGCAGACAAAACTTGTATACAAACTAAAAAGGACCGGTTGGAGTACATGTGAAACTGCTGCAAACGAGGCGATCACCCTGGGAATAATCCTAGTACGTATTGTTTTGCATGTTCATCCAATACCAGTGATACAAGAATTCGAACTAATCGAAGTAAACTCATTCATACACGGTCGGATTTCATATAAACATACCGAATTTCATTATATTTCATACATTCTTCAACTAAAAAGGGGTGCGTTGGAGGTATAATTAATTAACCGAATCTACCCACCTATGTCCGGCTGAGCTAAACAGAAGCTTATTCTCCAGCGACCAAGCATTAGTGACTTAACTGCAGGTGCAGTTACGTAACTGACATGTGGCCCAGATGCCTGTTGGGCCCATGTGTCAGTGACCCAACTGCACCAGTAGTTAAGTAACTGAAGCAGCGTCCTTCTGCAACATAGCTCTCCAACTCCATGTCGCCGCCAAGAAGCTAATCGGCCGTCGATTTTCAACCCACCTAGCTTGGCTTCAACCGAAGGGTAGCAGCAGCATCCTTACTTGGACTCGAGCGATGGCGACCTACCGTGTTCTACTCTTCATCATTTTCTGTGTGGCGCGGCCTCGTTGGCAGCGGGGCGGGGCCTCGACAGAGCCGGCGATGTCCTCTGCCTCGTTGCCGGCAGGGCAGCGGCTCGGCGGAGCGGGGGAAATCCTCCCCCTCATTGCCGGTAGGTTGGGGCCTCAAATGAGCAGGTGGTGCTCTCTGCCTCATTGTTGGCGGGGCGGGGCCTCGGCGGAGTAGGGCCTCACCGAAGCGGGCGAGGTCCTCCGCCACGGTGCCGGTGGGGCGGGGCCTCGGCGGAGCCTGTGGTATCCTCTACCTCATTGTTGCCGCCGCGGGGCATCAGCGGAGTAGGGCCTCGTCGACGCCAGTGAAGCATGGACTCGTCGCTGCCGGCATTGTCCTCTGTCTCGTCCTCGGTCTCACCAAACAGCGCCTCGCCCACTTCATCGCCCTCTATGTAGGCGGTCGCAGCCTCCGCCACCTGCATGTGGTATCGCCAGCGCTCGAGGCGGCCATCGCGGGCGGAGCGGTACGAGTCGAGCAGCGCTTCCTGCTCTGCCCTCTCCGCGGTGATCTGCTCCTCCGCCTACAGGTGCTCCTAGAGGAGATGGTGGTTGTAGGCGGCGTCAGCCTACGCCTCCTGGAACTGCTCCTCACGCTTCTGGCTCACCGTGTCCATGTATTGGGCATGGGCCTTGCCAATGGTCATGGTGCAATGCACCGACGAGGATGGCGTGGAGGAGGGGGTTGGCGCCTAATAGTCGACTACCGTGTTATCCATTGGGACATCATCGTCCTCCGGCTACCTGCCGGCCAGCCAGTCGGCAGCAATGGCTGCCATCTCCTTCTGGTCCATCATCCGCCCGTCCCGAAGAGCGCTGGAGTGCGAGGAAGCCATGGTGGGCAGTAGTGGTGTGGATATGAAAAAGGGAATGGAGGCGGATGACTGCGGCTATGGCCGGCGCAACAGTTTATATAGCAATGGTGGGCGGCGGAGGGATGGACGTGTGGTGCCGAAGTACCCGCCTTGGCAACCGCATATCATTAATGTGGGTAGGAGGCGGTCTGGGTGGGCCACGGCAGTCAGACTCGTGCTTGACAGCGGGTCGGTCCAGCAGCTGGACATGCTGGCTCGTTAGCGAGCTCGCCGAGCTCAGCGTCAACAATCAGACGATGGACGTAGCTTCCGACTAGGAGCCGGCGCCACTGTCCAAGCCGGTTCATGCCGTGTTCACCATAGAGCAGGTGCGGACGCACTTCGACGCCCTAATGGCGGAAGAGCTACCAACGCAGGGGGACCTGTGCTACAACCTCTGTCTCCTCAACAAGCATCGGTGAACAAGCAAACGACAATGCCATCTCGGACATGTGGCCCTATGATCCCGGCTTCCTGAATGAGCGGCAGGGGCTCTATCAGACCATCCGTAGGGCTCGCGGGGCCCTCTCCGTCGTCCTTTGAGTTGTTGCGCTCGCCATGGTGCCGCCGTCTTGCGTTGTCAACATGGTCAACGGACATGAGGAATGAGGAGATGACTTTACTTGGAGAGGATGACAGTGGGGACCCACCAAGGCCATAGCCGCATGAACGCAAGTGCCTCCTTATTATATACAACTATAATATTTTGTGCTTCCTCCTGGTTTCCTGACATCACGGTCCCACACCATTGTCAACCTATGTAGTCAATAAATGAGACAATTGCACAAGGAGCGGCCGACGCCTGGGACCAAGCAGCTCGAGTAATATTTGTGTTTTTGAGGTGTGAGCACTGCAGAATTTTTCTTGAGCAATGTTTTCCTTTTTGTTCAAAGGAAAGTAGTGTATTAACTAGGTGGGGTATGGCCCGTCTAGCCCAGGCCAGATATCCAGCCCAGATATTAATTTTTTTCAAGCTGAAAATGGCTGGCCCAGCTATACTTTTTTGAGGAATACCGAGGCAAGGTCAACTTGTTATTCTCCGCCCCGCTGGGCTGCAAATCTTTCCAAGGAGGGATGCATTAGGCTTAACAACGAAATGGGCTTTAAGAAATAATAAATGGGATGTCATTATAAAAACTAGAAGTAACTATAAAAAATGCACCAAACACGTAATTAGTTTATAATTTTTTTGGATTTTGAATATTTTAATTTCATTAATTGTTGCACGCGCAATGTTTCGTTGGAATTTTTATGTAATACAAATTTATATTGAAATTGTATTTTATCTGACTAGAAATTTCGGGATAAAAATATTTCAGATCCCATCAAAATGTTCGAAATTTTATTGAATTCTATTTTGAACGGTTGGTTGAAATTATTAATCGTTGTCCTAGATAGAAAATGGGTTGTACTTTTAACAACTATAAATGGGCTATAGTAAATTCCATTAGAATTCTAAAATGAGTTGTACATTCTTGCAAATCGCAAATGGGCTTCTTCTTCAATCTCGGATATTCTAGCTTTAGCCACCCAAAAGATTATTCCTCACCCTGCCATGTGGGGCGCACCATTTCGGAGGCTGACCTGTGGGCCTACTAAGTTGACGCGTACCAAGGGCTTTGTCAACTTAGTCAATATAAACGATTCTTGCTGCAGAGACCGTACGATGTCCATCCAACAGCCATAGTGCTTCTTCAACCTCTGGTCTTCTTGCTCCAGCCGCCCAAACCAGCGCTGGTGGGACTGCCTGCTCCCGCCTCCCGTGGCCAGCTATGCTGCCGCACAGGCCGCACTGCCCCACCCTACCCCATTGCTGGCCAGGTCATTCCTCTACTCACCCACACCTCCTATTATTTTCCGCGATGGCAGCTGAACTAGTAAACCCTCGTACTCCCCACCGCGTGGGCAACCACTGCCGAGTCTTCCCCGGCTCCATGTCATTCCCTTCCTGGTGCTCTCGGCGCGCCGTGGTCAACGTGGTCAACGAACGACATCCATTTGACGAGGACTATACGTGGAGAGGCTGACAGCTGGGTCCATGGCCGCACACAAGGAAATGCCTCCTTATTACACACAAAATAATGATTCCTCCACCTGACAGCAGGGACCCACCGGACGGGCCATCATATTTCGCGAAAAAATGTTTCCCCCTGACTGCTGGGACCCACCAGCTACATCTTCACACGCAAGAAAGTGCGTCCATATTACGAGCAAAAAAATAATGATTCGCCCCTGACTGCTGGGACCCACCAGCTACATCTTCACACGCAAGGAAGTGCCTGACAGTCGGGACCCACCTGGTCGATGCGTACGTAGCGTTGTCATTCTGGTCGCAAACATGTATGTACATACTGGTTGATGTAGAGGCGCGCACGTATCATAGTAGAGGCACGCACATGTCATAGTATAGGCGTGCACGTAGCTTGTACACATATGTACAGCGGCCATGGTGGAAGAAAGTAAATACGGCGACGTACGTACATACGGGCGGGGTCTCGAAGGCCTACTCACGCATACATATGGCCGGGGCTAGTGTACATGGATGGGTCAGAACGGAGAAGCTGTGCTGTCCTCGCGTTCATGGGGAGGCAACGAAATGCGTCGTGTTCATCGGGAGGCAAGGAACACATGTTGTTCATCAGGAGCCAACCGTCTTGGACGAAACAGCCTATGGAAACAAGGCCTGGCATACCGCAGAACGGAGGAAACGGCCTTGTGTTCGACGGCCATGGTGCAAGCAAGTAAATACGGCCACATACGTACATACGGGCGGGGTCTCGAACACCTACTCGTGCATACGTATGGCCAGGACTCGTGTACATGGCTGGGTCGGAACAGAGAAGCTGCGCCATCACCGTGTTCATGGGGAGGCAACGGAATGCGTCATGTTCATCGGGAGGCAATGGGACGCGTGCTGTTCATCGGGAGCCAACAGGCTTGGATGGAACAGCCGATAGAAATGAGGCATGGCATACCGCAGAATGGAGGAAATGGCCTTGTGTTCGACCGGCCACGGTCGAAACATGATCTTGTTCATCGGGAGGGGTCTGGCATACCGCAAAACGGAGGAAACGGGCCTCCTACAGTGGAAACGGGGTCCTGTTGATTGAGAGGGGTGTGGCGTACCGCAAAAATGGAGGAAACGGACTTGTGTTGGAGTGCTACGGTCGAAACGGGGGTCTTGTTCATTAGGAGGGGTGTGTCGTACAACAAAACAGGACTCCACGGGCTATTGTTCATCTCCACCATTGACTGCCTCCACGGGCTACTGTTCATCCACCGTCGACTGCCTCCACGGGATACTGTTCATCCACCGTCGACCTATTCCATCCTCCACCTGCGACTGTTCATCCACGGGCTCATGTTCATCCAGCCTCCACCACGTGCTCCTCCACCAGTTACTGTTCAACAAGCCCTCTCCACAGGGTCCTGTTCAACCACCCCTCCACGGGCTACTGTTCATCCAGCCCACCACCAACTACTGTTCAACCAGCCCTCCACGGGGGCATCCTGTTCATCCAGCCCTCCACGGGTTCCAGTTCATCCACCGGCTCGATCGATCGGGGTACTGTTCATCCAGCGGCAATATCCTCTACTACCATGGGGTCCTGTTCATCCAACCCCCCACCGGGAACTTTTCATCCAAACCCCCAAAAAACACTCACTGTTCATCAAGGGAAGGAGGCAGTAGTGTTTGATCGGCTTCAGTTAGCAGCAGTAGCGAAGGAATCACTCGGCTTCAGTTAACGGCAAGGGATCAATCAATCGCTCGGGTTCAGTAACGCGTAGCCTGCAGTGCAATCGCTCGGGTTTAGTTAGAGCCCAACCCTCACACCCACACGCGTACATGTATGAGAGAAACGCACATTGCTCGGCCCCCGACCATCCACCGTAACAGGGAACTCCCCGATATTTTCCTCGCCCTCGATTCTACCACGGTTTTTCCGTCATGGACGGCCCAAAGAATGTCATGCAGCTGCGTCTTCGGCCCGCCCAGGACGAAAGGCCCATTTTCTGTCATGATTTTTTGTCATAGAAGTAGGAACCCACCACATCTGTGATGATACTGGGTTTTGTCACAATTATCGTCATTGGAGTGTCATAAGCATGACAGAAACAAATTGTTCTGCCCAAAATGTCACGGATGTGTCTTTTTTTGCAGTGTATCTTGATTTAGCAACATAAACTAGAATGATATAGACCATACAGTGACCATACTACGTAGATATATGTTTGTTTCATGTTGTTATCCTGTCCACCTTACTACTGAAATGGTTTACCAAAATGAGTTTCACATACAACATGGTAAACCTGTGATGTCTTTGTTTGTTTGTGTTTTAGAACACGAATAAAATATTGGGGAAGAGTACCCTGTTATGCAATGGTAAATGAAGTAATGCAGATAAGGTTCAAGATAGTGAGACATCCCCGTTGGTCTCCAAGAATGCTGAAAAAAACTATATTGAAGACACTGAGACAACCCCAAAGTCTTGTCTTGATGTAGTGTTCAAGTTACTGGCTACTACTGCTGGCACTAGCTCTTCGAACTCGCTTCCTGAATCAGTTCGGCTTCTTGAGTCTCAACTTCAACTTGAAAGACATCGATCAGATGTTATGCGACAGGAAGCCGAAGGACCGAGGAAGTCCCTGCAGAATTCAGATGCATACTTTCTGGTGCAACAACAAGTGCTGGAGGATTTAAGCGCCAAACAAGAGAAAGTTAATAAGCTTGCTAAGAATCTTGCCAGCATTATGGTACCCAGGATATTGTTTCTTGAGCTCTTCTGAAGTGATTTCAATTCTGGACTTGTTTTGCTGCGGTGTTTATTTGCACTGGTGGCCAATTTTGACAACCAGTGTATATGATATGCGGCTTTATTCCGTATATTTGCACTGGTGGCGAACTTTGATGGCCAGTGGATGTAATATGTGTAATAGCCGTGATAGCCTAGCGTAAGTTGCTCACTTATTTATTTCCTTGTTGTCTTGTTTATTTGTTAGCTTGTAGTCAGTGCAGTTCTTTTTCCGCGGTTTACTCATGGCAGCAATCACCTATTTTTTAAAACTAGGCCACAATAACCATGGGCTACATATTTACTGTAGTTACCAAGGGCCTCCTATGGGCCATAGAAACAATGGGCCTTCTACGGGCCGTAGCATCAATGGGCCTTCTACGGGTCGTATGATCGATCGGCCACACATGGGCAAATAATAGATCGCATTATGGACCGTAAATGGGCTAGATTTGGAATTGTCCGTTCATGGGCCGACCATAACGGGCCGTCATTAATCAGCCGTATTTGATGACGCTACAAAAACGACCCAAAGGATTAACGAGCCGCAAACGGGTGGATTGTAACCACGAGCTAAATTTGGCCCACAAGCAGAAAAGGCCAGTAACGGGCCGTAAGTAACCGAATGCTGGAAATAAGCCCAAGAATAAATGGGCCCTGACGAGGCCGAAAGATAACACGGGTTGGAAACGGCCCAATGGAATAATGGGCCGTTAACGGGTATAAAGCGGTACACTGTTTATTGCGGGCTAGATTCACCACGGGCCATTAATGGGCCAAGAGTTACAAATGGCCTCACATGGGCCAAAAGACATCATGGGCCATACATGGGCCGGAAGTTACAACGGGCTGGAATCATATTAGACGCCCTAGATGAAGCTACTGTTCTTAATTCCAATAGGCCGTAACGGGCCATGAGTTAGCGGGCCCTAAATGGGCTATATACGAATAGGCTGTTAATAGGATTTCACTACTAGGGAAAAGCTTAGCAATAGCGCGGGTTTTGGGCCTCTCAGTAGCGCGGGGACCAGCGCTACTAATAAGGCGCTACAGGTAACGTATAGCAGTAGCGCCTGTTGTCCCACGCTACTGCTATACATGAATAGTTGTAGCGCTCTTTAGAAAAGGGCGTTGCTGATATTATCTGCAGCGCTGTTTACTGGGAAGTGCTACTGGTAAGGCGGCGCTACTGCTAAATTCCCCCCCCCCCCGCTACTACTAGTTTTATTAGTTTTTTCCTGCATATTTGTTTTGTATTTGTTTTGTATTTGAATAGGCTTTATACAATAATCTTTAGCATATCATACACATACAAATGCAATCATAGCATATACATACAATTAGTCTCATCAAATCATGTCATCATCATAATCATCATCCAACACAAAGTGGTCTCTCGTCATCATCTCGAAAATAGCGATACAAGTCTCGATTACTCGCAAATACATCGTCATCCATCTAAATAATGACATACGTGAGAAGAGCTATCACTTTGAGTACATGAGTTCGTATCCCTCTCTCGCATTAGCGTGAACCTAAACTAACTACTGCCTATCGCTCGGAAACCAGAAACCGGTACACCTGGGACTGAAACTTCGGCCACTTGTCGTATATATACTCCTGGCGTAGCACTTGTTTGCCATCTATGATCTATGCACCCGCATCGTCACATGAGTCGATGATATGCAACATATATAGTTGAGCAACAGAAAGAGACAGACTTGGCAAAAATAGAAACAACATATCATAAGCATAAATAACAAAGTTCATCATACCCCAAAATGCCCTAACTAGAGTGATTTTCGCTAGTCGAGGAGGAGGACGGTTTAATTACATCACAAATAAAGTTTCACCATGCATAACTCAAAGTTTTGTCATACAGAAAGTATGGACTAAACGGACACATTGTCATATGTCGACAATCACTCCAACATGTCGTTCCATCCATCCAAGTCAGGGAGATAGTCCTCGAGCTTAGTGAAAGGCTTCATGTCGAGACGCTGAGAGGCTATCCATGTTCGGACGTCTTCCCACGACATTTGTCCTTCTCCGTAGAACATCCCTGTTTTTCCGACGACCTCCTTCATGATGATTTGGGCAAGTTCACGCTGGATGTTATAGAACTCAACTCGAAGTCGATGATCCTCGATATCTCCTATGTCCTTTGCCCATTGCAGAATATGGGCATCACCAGATCTAGGTGACATGCGAAGGTTCTGGTGATCCTGTCTGTACTCCAGCAGGTGTAGGACATAGAATCCATCATTAAGGGAATAGTTCGGTTGCTGGATGCAGCAGAAGTCGGCCTTATGGCCGAAGGTGGCCCTGCCGCCCCTTCTCTTCTTGCCC
The DNA here is from genome assembly GCF_018294505.1 of Triticum aestivum. Lineage (NCBI taxonomy): Eukaryota > Viridiplantae > Streptophyta > Magnoliopsida > Poales > Poaceae > Triticum > Triticum aestivum. Next base: position 208,644,595 of record NC_057806.1, read on the forward strand.
CTGACCTCTCCACCCCTTGCTTGGTAGTAAAACATAGCACTGTCGAGAACATCCTTGATGTGGGTGTAATACTTTTTGTGAATGTTCTTCGACGAGTCCAAGTAAAGAGCGTGGGAGAATCATGGGTAGAGGATGATGAGGACGGCACGCCCGCCGCTGCACAAAATAAGTACACCTCAAATTAATTAGCCTCCACCGTGCAAATGAATGATTGAAATCGAAGGAAGGATAGCAGTGCGGATGACTTAAATGGGATAATAAGGCATGAGAATCGCCTCCTTGTCCTTATTGGCGAGCATGAAATTGACGATGTAATCCCTCACGTATTCATGGTGCTTTGCGTAGACTCCCAAGAAGCCCTCGTGCATGTAGTACAGGTCAGCGACACAGATATGAGATATCTCCTCAACCCCGATGATGTAGTTCGTGTGCAAGGCATAAAGGCGGACAAACGTAAAATCCATCTTCTTCACGTGAAACATGTCGAATATGTAATCGAATCGGAGGAAGAACTTATCCGCGGGGAAGCTGTCGATGTACAACATTTGCCGTGGGACGTTAACCACGTAGAGTGGGTATCCTAGATCTTTCGCGGCGATGAGGCCTTTCTCTACCCGCAACACATCGTCATGAAGTCTCCTTAGATCGCCAAATCTGACCCATAGCGCTATTGCAGGTAGGATTGGTTGACCGGGCATATGCCATTTATCCGCATCGGGGATATCTATACGGTCCTGAAGCCGAGGCTGCTGAGGCGGCTGGATCATAGAATCAGCTTTTTTGCCTTTCCTCGCTCTCTTCCTAGACTTCTTTACTACCGGAAGGTCGTCCATAATACGTTGAGACGGCAATTCAGGCACCGACTCATGACGCTCAAACCCTGAGGAGGCGCCAGTATAGACATATTGTTCAGCGACTAATGGAGCCTCCTCCTTACCCCGTCTGCTATCACCCAACCCGACACCCGACGCTAATTGGGTAGGTGGGGTGTTGATGTTCATACCTTGCTGAGGCTGCATGCTCGTGGGTGTGCTCCCGGCCGCCTCCAGACGAAGCATACTCTTTGGCCACAACAGGACCAACCCATTGCAACAACCACCAAGCCACCGTGGTGTCTCATCGTCATCCCCCACTAGCATTGGAGGAGGCAAATTCTCGTGGCCTGGTTTGACACTGGCCACGGAAATCTTGAAGACGTTCGGGGGGGATCGGCCGGCTGTGGAACAATGGTTCCTTCGGCTCCATTATCGTCGCCTTCCCCTCGTCCACCTTCTGGTCGCCGATGGTGTACAATATGGTGCATGGGGTTTCGTCGGCCTGCAAAGAAAAGTCTGCGACGTGAGACATCCGAAAGGCAACAAAAACAGGAGATTATACATTTATATTGAAGGGGCCCGGTGTGACAGATACCGTGAGGGCGTCGAGCTCATCCAAAGGCGAAGCACCACCGAGCACGTCCGGTGCGGGAGCCGGTGCGGGAGCAGGTGCGGGAGCCGGTGCGGGAGCAGGTGCTGATGCAACGCTAGTCGAGCTGCTCCCCAAGAAGTCAGCAAGGGGAAAGTCCTCTGCATTTTTTTCTGGATTTTGCCTTGTCCAAGTGAAAACTCCCGTCACCAAGGAAGTAGACAAATCTACGACCACCTGTTTTGCGGCAGCTACCGCTGTTGCGACTGTCTGAGATGATTTCTTCTCAACCGCAATCTCAACCTTCTTGTCGATGTTTTCTTCAGTTAACCTCCGTCTACCTTTCTCTCCTCTGTGGTCTCGCGGTAGTACTTCTTCCACGTGGCGCCGTCTCCGACATCGTGCACGCATCCATACGACGGTCAAGTATCCACCGGTTGTCGCTTCAATATGTTCAACGCCCGGTTGAATGGAGTGTCCCACTTGGGCCTCGCCAATGCCTTAGATGGCGAGTCACTTTCGGCCGCAATCCGGTGTTGCTCTCTCTGCAAAAGGCACAAGGATCATTTACAAATATGACTAACATGTGCAGTCGAATTGATCAGCAACTAAAATTACAAGCAGTCTCATGAACTCCGTAATGACTGGTTTTGTCTCGTAAACCTTCTTCACTGGGTCCCAACGGTGCCGGGCCCTAAGGACGTCACGCTCTTGCGGGACGGTGAAATCCGCCAAGGGGTCTGGGATGCCCAGACACGCGGCCTCCGCGTCCTCCTTGGCCCATTTGGACCTCTTTCCGCCGTAACCACGGCTTCCGAGGTGGTGGGTCCCAATGTTCCTCTCTTGAAGCCCCTTCATGTACTGAGACTTTTTTTTGGCAGCTTCGGCCTCGCAAGCCTCCTTGAATATTTGAAACTCCTCTCTTATGTGATTGTCGGATTATCCTTTACAATCTCGGAGTAGGGTTCCTTCTTGTCGATGATCTTTGCTTTCACTCGATTTTTCCAGGCGGCCAACGCGTCGCTAAACTTGGTCATGGAGTGTTTGTTTATCTTCTTCATTGCCGGGTCCTCATCTGGATCTTCATAATCCTTCTCATTCCGGCCCGGGAACAAGAATATCTGGTGAAACTTCTTTAGGAGGGAGCTCCTCATATTTTCTATCTTCTGTAGTTTCTCATCATTGATGGTGGCGGTTGTCCGTATGATGCAGCCTATTTGATTGCTGTAGCATCGACACGCTTCCTCGGGCGCCTTTGGCTCAAAATTGCCGTCGTCCACCTCCGTGACCACCAGTCTAGTGGTCCTGAGTTTGTTAGGAGGCCGTTGTCTCTCTGCTTTCGATTCTACACTGGCTCCGCTCCCCGAGGCAGCGCCGGTCTCAGTCTCAGTGCCGGTCTCGATGCCGGTCTGAGTCTCAGCACCGGTCTGCGTGTCGGCAAGGGTAAAAAAATCGTCTGCCACCCGGTAGACGTCGTCGCAATCACCAGAACCCTGTCCTTCATTGTTGCTAGCCATGTTTCCTACGATTAAATCTAGTCAATTAATTCTAGACCTAATAAAATGAATAATGACATAAAAAGGCCTATTGTTTTGCAGGAACGTTGACTCCTTCCCGGTGCAGCAAATCCCGGGAACCCTTCATGAAAATTTCGGCATGACCTTTGCTAAAAAGTGGACAAATCGAGAACCTGAATTTTTCTGGAACGGAAATGAATCAACATTCCGGCAAAACATAGGCCACTCGGCTTCATTCCCTAGAAACAACAAAAGGCCACTTGGGCACAATTGAACCACTTCAATGTCGATTATGGTCAATGAGCAAACACAGCTGAGGATTTTTCATATATCATGACCACTTCAAATTTGCATCTCCTAGTGTTTGACACTTCAAGAAAATCTACACAAATCTCATGCTCTCTGAAACTCAATTCAAAAACCAAATATAGATGGATGAACCCTAGAACTCAAATTATGAACCTAGAACTCAAATTATGTCCTAAATTTTTGTCCTAATAAAAATTCACTAAAAATTAAGAACCTACTAGACTAGCAACACTAATAGAAAATTTATATTTTTATATTGATTTTTTTCTCTAAACTAAATCCTACCACCCTAGTTAACATCTAGTTAAACCTTACTTTCCTAACATTTGTAATTAAACACTACAACCCTAACCCTACTGCCCTAGTTAAGCATATACAATTTTTTCCTACAGCGAGGGAGGCAAGGGCGTGTCTGTCAAAGCCCTGTCTAAATTCTTTTCCTAACTAATTTCTTTTCCTAACTAAAATAACCTAACTAATTTAGAGAGAGAGAGGAGGGGTGGGGGCTTACAGAGGATGGCTCTGGTGGTGGCGAGGGAGGCAGGGGCGTCTCCTGTGACGGCGAGGGAGGTAATTGTGGCGAGGGAGGATCCGGTGGCGTAGACTGCAGCTCCAGTGGCGTTGATGTGGCCGCGCGGCTCCGGTGGCGTTGGGGGCGGCTCTAGTGGTGTCAACGACGCACGGCTCTGGTGGCTCCGGGGCCGTCGACGTCGGCAGGAGACGGCGGCGAAGTGGGGCGACGGCGAATCGGGCAGACGGCGACGGGGTGGGTCGAGGGATTTGGGGGAGAAGTGATGGCCGGGGCGAAACGGTTTTTTGGTTAAGTCAAACTTAGCGGTAGCGCTTTTTGCAAAACGCACTATAGCTAAGTTAGCTATAGCGATTTTCACAAAACACGCTACTGCTATAGCTATATAATTCCCTTCATATTTCTTATTTCCTTTTCTGTTTCTACAGCGGGGGTCTAGGAAATGCGCTGCAACTACGTTAGCTATAGCGCCTCTTACGAACAAACGCTACTGCTACACCTTTCTCCTTTATTCGCTTTTTCATTTATTTTGCTCTACATTTTATTTTTTCCTTTCTCCTTTTTCTATTTCTTTCGTTTTCATTTACTTTTCCATTTGTTTTTCATTTCATTTTATTTCCATTAGCAGTAGCGCTCTCCGCGCGAAACACACTACTACTTATGTCCTAGCGGTAGCACGCTTCTCTCAAGACCGCTACTGCTATGCGTAGCCTATCGTTCTGGCAATGGGAATATTAGTCGTAGCGCTTTTTCATGTGCATGCGCTACTTCTACTATTGTATCTGTAGCGCGGTTTTCGCACGCGCGCTACTGCTACTTAGCACTAGCGCCCGTTTTTGCCACGCGCTACTGCTAAATTTCTATGTATAAGGTTTTCCCTAGTAGTGTTTTGGTGGGCCGGCCCGTTACCTTTTGACCAAGTCAAACGGGCCGACCTTTTCACCAGAATGGGCCTCTATTGCGCCGTGCCATGTGTTGACGTATCATAGGCTCCTCCTGTCCAATGAATGGATGACATCTGTCCCAACGGTGTGCCAACACGTTTTTCCTCCGACCAATGACAATTTTACATGTGGAAACTCCTCATTGGACCAAGCTGTTAACGGGTTATCAGATAAAAAACCGGACCCGATAGCTTAACGGCGACCCGTTATGGTGGATGCCATGTGTCGGTCACCCTTGATGAAAGCACTTCTGTGACGCATGATTTATCATCATGGAAGTGGACACTTTCGTGATGATAATTTTGGTAATGTCATGAAACACTTCTACGACAGCACAGGTATGACTATCTTGATTCTGTCATAAAATCGTCATGGATGTACATGCATGACAGAAAATGTGACCTACTGTGACAAACATGTATCATCATCGCAGTGTCTTTTTTTGTAGTGTAACCGGTGGTAGATGTATTTTTTTTGTTGGACAGAAATATAAAGAGGTTTATTTAGAAACTTGAACATTTGACTAGCGTAAGAAAAGGAATTTGCAAACTATCGGATACATTTTCCGAAAATAATGGATTTCGATGTCTTACCGGAGAAACACTCTCGTGCTACAGAGGTAGTTCCTTGGTTTAGTTTTCCACAATGCCAACACACTACAAATGAAGATGCATTTTCACAACATTAATTATTGAACCAGATACGAATGCAAATTAATTTGAACATCATTGAATTCAATACCTATCCATGAATTGCTGAAGATGCGTCTGATCCTGAGGCTTGATTGACTCTTTGAGAGAATCAACTTAGTAAACCATGTTCTTGTTTGGAACAATGAATACCAAGATCCAGTGATTGCTACAGATTAAGAAGATCTTAAACTTATGAATTATGTCAAAATCTGAAAGACAATCAGTGTATGTGTTGTTGTTTATTTGAGTCACCCTTCATGATATGGTTAGAGAAATGATTTTGCATGGAATGTGTTTTCTAAGATACAGGTGACCTTGTTAATGTCCCACTTCGGTTCATCCTTATCATGTAATATTGTGCCAGTTGCGAATGCAGGATCTATGAAATACACACTCTCCCTTTTTATCCTCTACGCGGTCAATCCCCTGATAGGAATAAAATACAGTTAGTTGTTTATCATTTACAGTCTTGTATGGAGAAGTTGATCAAAGTATGTTACGTACTTACAAAATCAGGCATCTAATGTAACGCCCAGATAATTAAGCTAAAGTAACCTCACCCTAATGGTGCCATGCATCACCTTTTTGCTAAGTCAAATGTCACTTGATCAAAATTCTAGTCATACTCAAATTTTAAAATAAAGTAAAAATAATATTTATTCAAACAGCAAATTAAAAAATTTAGATGGGTTGCAAATATTAACTAACAAGTTGTCAAGAAAGAATCAACATTTTCAAAAATATTTAAATGACGCTAATCCATTTGTAGCTGACCCATAAGCATTTTTGTTTAACCAAATTATTATAAATAAATATGAAGACTTTTCAAAATAAATTACGACTAATTGAAATAACTCCAAATATAGTCTAATATTTATGTGCTAAGTTTCAAGTTCAAAAAATTTAAAATAATATACAAAAGCTATGCAAAACAGAACATAAATAAAGGTTAAAAGACAAGGAGAAAGAGAAAAGGAAAAGAGAGAAAACCCCCTCATGCACTCTGGCTCATCTCATTTTTTCCTATACCAGGCCAGCCCACCTCACCTCCCCCTCCTCACGCTACAAAGAACAGGGGAGGGCGTGGTGGCCATCCGCTGGCCATGGCCGCGGCCATGCCATGTGTGGCGGCATCCCGCGCCTCCCCGTCGAATCCCCGTCTGATAAGGGCACCCCCACACCCCAACGAAACCCTAGGCCACCACTTCCCCCCCTGGCCCCCCACGCTCCCTCTCCCAAGGTCGCCCGCTCGCTGCCGTCACCGCGTCACCACCATGGCCATGGCCATAGCCACTACCCCACGAGCGCGACGAGTCCAGGAGGACTGCCGTGGTCCACTACTTCACTTGAACCACCTGATTGACACCCTGGAGCCCCAACGGCGTCGCCCGCTTCTTATTCTTCCTCGGACGCCACTGGACCTCTTCGTCAAATTCGTTGCTTCTGCTGCTCCTAACCTCTCGTTGGGCCGTCGTGTGCCTCCCCGGTGAGCCCTCCTTCGGATCCCCTCCTTTTCCCGCTCGGTTCCATGTCGCACGTCACCCACCCTCTTGAATTAGGCCGCTATGCCGAAGTTCCTTCACCGTGCCCCTGAAGCCACGATTCCATGTCCCGTCGCGCCCTGCTCTGATGCAGCTTGCTGCTACCACTGCTTCCTATGGCTCCGGCTGTCGCAACCGCCGCCGTCGCGCCCAGCGGCTCCTGTCGTGCCCGGCCACCACTGCGCATCGCCCACTACCGCCTGTGCCTCTTGCCCTCCCTACTGCTGCTTCTGCCGCCCGCGCATGGCCGCCCCTCCATCTCGCCCTAGTGAACCGCCGCTTGCCCGCCCGTAGCCGCCTGCTACTAATGTCGTTCCCTACTCCTGCTGACGTTCGCTCACTACACCGCCCGAGCCCGACAGCAGACGCCTGCACGAGAACACACCCGCTAAGCGCCATAGTCGCCCGCCTGCGTGCGCGCTCACCGCCCCCCCACCCCCACCGCGCCCTGGCTACGTCTCACGTGCGCCTAGCAGCGCGAGCCCGCGCTTGCAGCTGCCCGACCGCCCCGGGCCCTACCCTCACGCCGCCCACATACGAGCTCCGGTGGTTTCCTGGCCCGTTACTGACGCCGCCACAGACCAGCCCGTGCCCTTTCGGCACCTCCCGTGGATGCGGGGGAGCACCAGCAAGCCGGGGCTCCCAATCATGCCCCGGTTCGATGCTCGTGGGCGGATTCCGGTGAAGTCCGGCCCCGACCCATCGCGGGGAGGGTCGCCGGCGCCTCTCCGGCTCCAACCACTGAGGTGGCATGCCACGCGCCCCCCTCAGTGACACTGACGCTGGGGCCCGTGTCCTAGTAGACTGGTCAACTGACCCAGTTGACCAGCTGACTAGGCAGTTAACCTAGGTCAACAGGGGCCTGCTGATCAGCCTCTGTTGCACTCTGGGTGCAGTACATTGGGTGTACCTAGCAGTTCTCTGTCTTTTTCGAATTTATAACCAACCAGGATTTCAGAATATTGTTAAAACTTTCAAAAATCATATAAAATAATCCGTAACTCAGATAAAAAAAGTGTTGTACATGAAAGTTTCTCAAAAACATGAGACGAATCCGAATACGTAGTCTGTTCGTCTGTCACGTGCCCCTAGCATAGAAAACATGCAACCATCCCCCTCCATTTCATTTGTCTAAAAATGCCAAACTTCAGGAAAACTTTCCCGGATGTTATCCCCCTTCGTCAGTATCGTGTAGCACTATGATAGGTCACCCCTAGCACCGCTTATTGTCAGTTCATGCATCTGTGTGCATGATATGTCTCCAACGTATCTATAATTGTTTCATTGTTCCATGTTGGTATATTATCATTCTTGGTTGTTTTACAATCATTTTATAATCATTTTACTCCATTTTTGATACTAGCTTATTAACATACTGCCCAGTGACAGTTGCTGTTTTTTGCTTGTTTTTTACATCACAGAAAATCAATATCAAATGGAGTCAAAATGCAGCGAAACTTTTGGTGGATTTTTTTATGGACCAGAAGACACCCAATGGGCCGGAGAAGCACCCGGGGATGCCCCGAGGGGGGCATAACCCACTAGGGCACCCATGTGGGTTGTGCCCACCTCGGTGGCCTCCCGCACCGCCTCTTTGCTCTATAAATACCCCAATATTCCAGAAACCCTAGGGGAGTCGATGAAAATCAATTCCAGCCGTGCAAGTTCTAGAAACACCAGATCCAATCTAGACACCATCACGGAGGGGTTCATCATCCTCATTGGTGCCTCTCCGATGATGCGTGAGTAGTCTTTGGTAGACCTTCGAGTCCGTAGTTAGTAGCTAGATGGCTTCCTCCCTCTCTTTTGATTCTCAATACAATGGTCTCTTGAAGATCCATATGACGTAACTCTTTTTGCGGTGTGTTTTTGGGATCCGATGAACTTTGAGTTTATGATCAGATCTGTGTTTTTATCCATGAAAGTTATTTGAGTCTTCTTTGATCTCTTATATGCGTGATTACTTATAGCCTTGTATTTCTTCTCTGATATTTGGGTTTGTTTGGTCAACTTGATCTATTTATCTTGCAATGGGAACAGGTGCTTTGTGATGGGTTTGATCTTACGGTGCTTGATCCCAGTGAGAGAAGGGGAACCAACACTTATGTATTGTTGCTACTAAGGATAACAAGATGGGGTCTATTTCTACATAAATATATCTTGTCTACATAATTTCATCATTCTTATTGCATTACTCCGTTTCTCCGTGAACTTAATACACTAGATGTGTGCTGGATAGCGGTCGATGTGTGGAGTAATAGTAGTAGATGCAGGCAGGAGTCGGTCTACTATTCTTGGACGTGATGCCTATATAATGATCATTGCCTGGATATCATCATGATTATTTGAAGTTCTATCAATTTCCCAACAGTAATTTGTTTACCCTCCATTTGCTATTTTTCTCGAGAGAAGCCACTAGTGAAATATACGGCCCCGAGTCTGTTCTTTATTATATTTGCCTTTGCGATCTATTTTTATTTGGTTTTATTTTCAGATCTATTAATCCAAAAACCCAAAAATACCTTGCTGCAATTTTTATTTATTTTATCTCGCGTTCCCGCGAGATCCATTTATCCAATCTACTACAATTTTACCTATCTTTTTACCCGTGAGGGATTGGCAACCCCTCTCTTACGTCGGGTTGCAAGTATTTGTTCTTTGTGTGCAGGAGTTGTTTACGTGGTGTTGCGTGGTTCTCCTACTGGGTTGTAACCTTGGTCTCATCATTAAGGGAAATACCTACTGCTACTGTGCTTCATCATCCTTTCCTATTTGGGGAAATACCGATGTAGTTCAAGCAAACATCAAAATGAATTTCTAGCACCGTTGCCAGGGAGACATCATCAACATCTTCCAGGTTCCTAATAACATATCTCATCTCCCTGCAATTTACATTATTTGCCATTTGCCTCTCATTTTCCTCTCCCCCACTTCACAAAAATTTGCCGTTTCATTCGCCCTCTTTTTCGTTCGCCGTTTTCTCGTCAGATATGTTTTCGTGTGCATCCTTGTTTGCTACTTCTTGTTGCTATGAATAGTTCTTCCGCTATTATGTGCACTCCGGAGAATGAAGTTCTTAACTTCAAACAAAGGGGAGGGGAGAACTTAAAGGATGCTTGGTATAGGACATGCAATGCTCATAATAGATCTATCTGTAAGCAATCTACCGTTGTTCTTCTTTGCTGTTTTTATGTGGGCATCACCACTTGGTATATATTCGTCCTTGATACGATTACCGGTGGAAATTTCTTGATGTGTCCCTCTCTTAATGCTTTTAATACTATGGGAAATTTAGTGGGTTCACCACCGCTTATGATTAATGAAATAACTTTGACTCTTGAGCATGTTATGGAATGACTAGATGCTATTGAAAAGAAAATTCTTACTGGAGAACATATTGATAACTTGGATAAAAAGATGCATAATTTTTCTACTAAAATTGGGTCAAATGCGGGAGAAGTTTTTAAGTTGTTAAAAAAAGGGGACCGTAATTTTTGAAAGAATTGAAGAAAGCCCGTCTAGGATTGATAAACTGGAAGAAATCTTTAGTAATCTAATTACGGCTTTTGCTTCAAAATTTCTTAAACATGTTATAAGAGATCCTTTGTGCAAGAATGAATTCCTTAAACTTGTTCCTAGGAGTATTGTCATGGAAAATTTGTACGCTAAATCCTTCAAAATTTCCAAGTGCTTGATTGAAGAGTTGGAAACTGAAGATGACAATACTTAGATCCTTTGCATTATTCCTAGCTAGGGGCATAAGACAATAGCGCTTGTTGGGAGGCAACCCAATGAATAAAAATTATTTCTGTCTTTTTCTTTCTGTTCTTGAGTGTTTGCACAATTATGCTACTGATATGATCATGATTTTTGCGTTTTAATTAGTGTTTGTGCCAAGTAAAGCCGTTAGGATCTTGTTGGGTGATAGTTGATTTGATCTTGCTGAAAAACAGAAACTTTTGCACCCAGAAAAATAATTTTCATTTTTAACAGATGCGCGATAAAATACTGATTGTTTTTGAAGAAGATTAATATACAAATTGCTTATGTTGTCCTAATTTTCAAGAATTTTTTGAGTTGCAGAAGTATTTGAAATCTCCAGATTGCTACAGATTGTTCTGTTTTTTGACAGATTCTATTTTCTTTGCGTTGTGTGCTTGTTTTGATGATTCTATGGTTTTCTTTGAAAAGTTTTTGCCATAGAAAAGTTGGAATACAGTAAATATAATGCAAAACTAAAATATGAATGGGTTTGCAACAGTACTTATAGTAGTTATTTACTTTCTTATACTAACGGATCTCACGAAGGTTTAGTTGAGTTTTGTGTGATTGAAGTTTTCAAGTTTTGGGTGACTTTATGATGGATTAAGGAATAAGGATTAGAAAAAGGCTAATCTTGGGGATTCCCATGTCACCCCAAGATAATATTCAAGAAGTATAAAGCAACTAAGCTTGGGGATGCCCCGAGTGGCATCCCCTCTTTCTTCTAACAACCATCAGTATTTTACTTGAAACTATATTTTTATCCATCACTTATTATGAGTTTTGCTTGGAGTGTCTTGTATGATATGAGTCTTTGTTTGTTTTGCTTTGTGTTCTTAGTAGTGAATCCTTGCTGGACAAACCTATTTGATATAGCCAAATTTATGCCATGACTTGCTAGAATTGCTCACTATGCTTCACTTAAATCTTTTTGAGCTACGGAATTGCTCTAGTGCTTCACGTATATACTTTTGTGCCAGGTGTTCTTTAGTGTTTTTGAAGAAATGCTCTCATGCTTCACTTAGATTTATTTGAGTGTTGTTAAAATTTTAAGATATTCTCTCTTGCTTCACTTAAATTATTTTTAGAGAAGAAAAATTTTATGCTCGTGTTCTTCACTTAAATTTGTTTGAGCTATCAAAAGGAACATATGAAACTAGTCCCAAAGTGATTGATATCCAAGGAGGATATAATAAAAACTTTCATGAAGATCATTGGAGAAAATAAACTTGATTCCATGTAATAGTTTTGCGATATGATGATATAATATGTGAGTCATGTTGATGAGTAATTATTGCTTTAGTAAGAATATTGGTGTTAAGGTTTGTGATTCCCTATGCAAGAAGGAAAGTCAATAGTTATGCAATGAAATTACATCCTACTTGTGGTGCATTATTCGGTGTTAGTTATGCTTAATGCTCGCGTATGAGATTTTTCGTTTCTTGGTCGGATGCTTCTCAATCTTTTTGTAGCCTTCATTTTGCACTAAGTATGATCACTACTTGTGCATCGGAAATCCGATAAACCAGTTTTGCCACATGAGTCCACTATACCTACCTATATGCGGTATGCTTTTGCCATTCTACGGAAATTTGTATGTGCCATCTCTAATTTTCAAAATAAACTTCTCTTTCGTGTGCTCGTACCGTCATGAAACGGTAGGGGTGGGTAATATATTTCCATGCTAGATGTGTTATTCTCAAGATGAGGGTTTATTCACTTGTTATTGCACGAGAGTACGACAAAGGTATTAGGGATGCCCAGTCCCTAAATGAAAAATGAATTTACTTTATGTTGTCAAATAATAAATTCCTTGGAAAGTATTAGGAACTACTCAATCGTTTTCGTTGACAGGAAAAGCATGCCACCCAAAATGTTTTATCTCTATCTTTTTTGCTTTGAGCTCTAGCACCTCTGCAAATCCCTACTTGCCTCTGCGAAGGTCCTTTCTATTTACTTTATGCAATTTTTATTTTTACTTGAGTCTCCATCTTCTCTTATAAAGAACCAACTAAGGGGCACTATGATCATACTTGAGCATTGGTGTAGCTAATATGTGAGTGTGTTTCATGCATGGATCAATGATTGAGCATAATAGGCTAGGGATAACTTGCTTTAGCATGTTGATATGCTTGAGTATTAAAGTCCTCATGTCAAAACTAGACTATTGCTTTGAACCATATAAAAGTCCAACTGTCCATGCTATAAAAGAAAGAATATGTTATGAACATGTTAGGCAGCATTCCACATCAAAATTTCTGTTTTTATCATTTTCCTGCTCGAGGACTGATGTCTACTACACAACCTTCTTCTTGTAGACGTTGTTGGTCCTCCAAGTGCAGAGGTTTGTAGGACAGTAGCAAATTTCCCTCAAGTGGATGACCTAAGGTTTATCAATCCGTAGGAGGCGTAGGATGAAGATGGTTTCCCTCAAGCAACCCTGCAACCAAATAACAAAGAGTCTCTTGTGTCCCCAACACACCCAATACAATGGTAAATTCTATAGGTGCACTAGTTCGGCGAAGAAATGGTGATACAAGTGGTATATGGATAGTAGATAAAGGTTTTTGTAATCTGAAAATATAAAAACAGCAAGGTAACTAATGATAAAAGTGAGCACAAATGGTATTGCTATGCTAGGAAACAAGGCCTAGGGTTCAAACTTTCACTAGTGCAAGTCCTCTCAACAATAATAACATAATTGGATGATATAACTATCCCTCAACGTGCAACAAATAGTCACTCCAAAGTCACTAATAGCGGAGAACAAACAAAGAGATTATGGTAGGGTACGAAACCACCTCAAAGTTATTCTTTCCAATCAATCTGTTGGGCTATTCCTATAAGTGTCAGAAACAGACCTAGAGTTCGTACTAGAATAACACCTTAAGACACAAATCAACCAAAACCCTAATGTCACCTAGATACTCCAATGTCACCTCAAGTATCCGTGGGTCTGATTATACGATATGCATCACACAATCTCAGATTCATCTATTCAACCAACACATAGAACCTCAAAGAGTGCCCCAAAGTTTCTACCGGAGAATCACGAGAAAACGTGTGCCAACCCCTATGCATAGGTTCATGGGCGGAACCCGCAAGTTGATCACCAGAACATACATCAAGTGAATCACGTGATATCCCATTGTCACCACAGATACACACGGCAAGACATACATCAAGTGTTCTCAAATCTTTAAAGACTCAATCCGATAAGATAACTTCAAAAGGGAAACTCAATCCATTACAAGAGAGTAGAGGGGGAGAAACATCATAAGATCCAACTATAATAGCAAAGCTCACGATACATCAAGATCGTATCACCTCAAGAACACGAGAGAGAGAGAGAGATCAAACACATAGCTACTGGTATATACCCTCAGCCCCGAGGGAGAACTACTCCCTCCTCATCATGGAGAGTGCCTGCATGATGAAGATGGCCACCGGAGAGGGATTCCCCCTCCTGTAGGGTGCCAGAACGGGTCTAGATTGGCTTTTGGTGGCTACGGAGGCTTCTGGCAGAGGAACTCTCGATCTATTGTGCTCCCCAATCCTTTTAGGGTATATGGATATATATAGGCGGAAGAAGTACGTCAGGGGAGCCACGAGGGGCCAACGAGGGTGGAGGGCGTGCCCCCCTGCCTCATGGCTTCCTCGTTGCTTCCCTTACGTGGACTCCAAGTCTCCCAGGTTGATTTCCTTCCAAAAATAAGTTCCGTGAAGTTTCAGGTCAATTGGACTCCGTTTGATTTTCCTTTTCTGCGATACTCTAAAACAAGGAAAAACAGAAACTGGCACTGGGCTCTGGGTTAATAGATTAGTCCCAAAAGTAATATAAAAGTGTATAATAAAGCCCATAAACATCCAAAACATAAGATAATATAGAACGGAGCAATCAAAAATTATAGATACGTTGGAGACGTATCAGCATCCCCAAGCTTAATTCCTGCTCGTCCTCGAGTAGGTAAATGATAAAAACAGAATTTTTGATGCGGAGTGCTACTTGGCATAATTTCAATGTAATTCTTCTTAATTGTGGTATGAATATTCAGATCCATAAGATTCAAGACAAAAGTTTAATATTGACATAGAAACAATAATACTTCAAGCATACTAACTAAGCAGTCATGTCTTCTCAAAATAACATGGCCAAAGAAAGTTCATCCCTACAAAATCATATAGTTTAGTCATGCTCCATTTTCGTCACACAAGAATGCTCTCATCATGCACAACCCCGATGACAAGCCAAGCAATTGTTTCATACTTTAGTAATCTCAAACTTTATAAACCTTCACGCAATACATGAGCGCGAGCCATGGATATAGCACTATGGGTGGAATAGAATATGATGATGGGGGTTATGTGGAGAAGACAAAAAAGGGGAAAGTCTCACATCAACAAGGATAATAAATGGGCTATGGAGATGCCCATTGATTTATGTTAATGCAAGGAGTAGGGATTGCCATGCAACGGATGCACTAGAGCTATAAATGTATGAAAGCTCAACAAAACAAACTAAGTGGGTGTGCATCCAACTTGCTTGCTCACGAAGACCTAGGGCACTTGAGGAGGCCCATTGTTGGAATATACCAGCCAAGTTCTATAATGAAAAATTCCCACTAGTATATGAAAGTGCCAAAATAAAAGACTCTCTATCATGAAGATTATGGTGCTACTTTGAAGCACAAGTGTGGAAAAAGGATAGTAGCATTGTCCCTTTTATTTTTTTTATTTTTTATTTTTATTTGGCCTTTCCTTTTTTTGGCCTTTCTTTTTTATTTGGCCCCTTTTTTTGGACAATGCTCTATGAATGATGATCATCACACTTCTATTTACTTACAACTCAAGAATTACAACTCGATACTTAGAACAAGATATGACTCTATATGAATGCCTCCGACGGTGTACCGGGATTGCGATGAATCAAGTGTGACATGTATGAAAAATTATGAATGGTGGCTTTGCCACAAATACGATGTCAACTACATGATCACGCAAAGCAATATGACAATGATGATGCGTGTCATAATAAATGGAACGGTGGAAAGTTGCATGGCAATATATCTCGGAATGGCTATGGAAATGCCATAATAGGTAGGTATGGTGGCTGTTTTGAGGAAGATATAAAGAGGTTTATGTGTGATAGAGCGTATCATATCACGGGGTTTGGAAGCACCGGCGAAGTTTGCACCAACTCTCAATGTGAGAAAGGGCAATGCACGGTACCGAAGAGGCTAGCAATGATGGAAGGGTAAGAGTGCGTACAATCTATGGACTCAACATTAGTCATAAAGAACTCACATACTTATTGCAAAAGTCTACAAGTCATAAAAAACTAAGCATTACACGGATGCTCCTAGGGGGATAGATTGGTAGGAAAAGACCATCGCTCGTCCCCGGCCGCCACTCATAAGGAAGACAATCAAATAACACCCCATGTTTCAAATTTGTTACACAATGTTTACCATACGTGCATGCTACGGGACTTGCAAACTTTAACACAAGCATTTCTCAAATTCACAACTACACAACTAGCACGACTTTGATATTATTACCTCCATATCTCAAAACAATCATCAAGCATCAAACTTCTCTTAGTATTCAATACTCTATATGAAAGTTTTTACTATTCTTGGATGCCTAGCATATTAGGATTATTTAAGCAAATTACCATGCTATTTAAGACTCTCAAAATTATATAAGTGGAGCATGAGATTTCATTAATTTCTTCAAAATAAAACTACCACCATGCTCTAAAAGATATAAGTGAAGCACTAAAGCAAACGACAAACTACTCCGAATGATATAAGCGAAGACCAATGAGTAGTCGAATAGTTATGCAACTATGTGAAGACTCTCTAACATTTAAGAATTTCAGATCTTGGTACTTTATTCAAACAGCAATAAAAACAAAAGAAAATAAAATGACGCTCCAAGCAAAACACATATCATGTGGTGAATAAAAATATAGCTCCAAGTAAAGTTACCGATGAACGAAGGTGAAAGAAGGGATGCCTTCCGGGGCATCCCCAAGCTTAGGCTCTTGGTTGTCCTTGAATATTTTATTGGGGTGCCTTGGGCATCCCCAAGCTTAGGCTCTTGCCACTCCTTATTCCATAGTCCATCGAATCTTTACCCAAAACTTGAAAACTTCACAACACAAAACTTAACAGAAAACTCGTAAGCTCTGTTAGCGAAAGAAAACAAAAACCACTTCAAGGTACTGTAATGAACTCATTATTAATTTATATTGGTGTTAAAACTACTGTATTACAACTTCTCTGTGGTATATAAACTCTTTTACTAGCCATAGATTCATCAAAATAAGTAAACAACACACGAAAAACAGAATCTGTCAAAAATAGAACAGTCTGTAGTAATATGTAACTAAAGCAAACTTCTGTAACTAATAAAATTCTGAAAGAAATTGCTGGACATGAGGAATTTATCTATTAATCATCTATAAAAATAATTAACTAAATATCGCTCTACAAATAAAAATGGCAGCAATTCTCGTGAGCGCTAAAGTTTCTGTTTTTTACAGCATGATCAACAAGACTTTCCCCAAGTCTTCCCAAAGGTTCTACTTGGCACAAACACTAACTAAAACATAAACCACATCTAAACAGATGATGGATGAATTATTTATTACTAAACTGGAGCAAAAATCAAGGAACAAAAATAAAGTTGGGTTTCCTCCCAACAAGCGCTATCGTTTAACGCCCCTAGCTAGGCATGATGATTTCAATGATGCTCATATAGTAGATAAGAATTGTAACATAAAGAGAGCATCATCAAGAATATGACTAGCACATTTAAGTCTAACCATATTCCTATTCATAGGGATTTTGTGAGCAAAAAACTTGTGGGAACAAGAATCAACTTGCATAGGAAAGCAAAACAAGCACAACTTTGAAACTTTAAGCACATAGAGAGGAAACTTGATATTATTGGAACTCCTACAAGCATATATTCCTCCCTCATAATAATTTTCAGTAGCATCATGAATGAATTCAACAATATAACCATAAACTAAAGCATTCTTTTCATGATCTACAAGCATAGAAATTTTATTACTCTCCACATAAGCAAAATTCTTCTGATTCGGAATAGTGGGAGTATCATAAGAGACTTGAATACTATAAATTGTTTCCACATTAAAAGAGTAATGTTCAGAGAAAGGGTACTCATAATCATGAGAAGTTTTATAAATATAATAATCACTACTCTTTATAGCATAAGTTTCATCACAATAATCATCATAAGTAGCAACTTCGTTCTCATCATAATCAATTCAAACCTCTTCCGAAATAGTGGATACATCACTAAATAAAGTCATGACCTCTCCAAATCCACTTTAATAAATATTATAAGATTCAACATCCTCCAAAATAGTGGGATCATTACTTCCTAAAGTTGACACTCTTCCAAACCCACTTTCATCAATATAATCATCATAGGTAGAGGGCATGCTATCATCATAACAACTTTGCATATCAAAACATGGGAGGCTAATAATATCATCTTCACTAAACGTAGCATCCCCAAGCTTGGGACAAACATTAATTGCAGCAAATATATTCTCAAAAACATCATCTTCATCAAACATAGCATCCCAAGCTTGGGCCTTTTCATATCATAAGCATAATCACTCTCATCATTAATAGTATGGATAGCACCAATAGTATAGCAATTATCATATTCTTCCAAGCAAGTGCCAAAAAGATTTTCAAGATCATAAGAAGTATCATTATCTTCCACAATTATATTTTCATGAGGCACAATAGTAATAGGAGCAGCATTATTTGGAGATACATTTTTACCTCTCTTCCTTTTTCTTTTCTTCTTCTTCACCACATCATGTGTGGGTTCAATCCTCTTTTTGGAGCTCCTTATTAATGAGATTGGTTGAATATGAGGCTCTTCCTCGTTACCTCATACATCATAAGAAATAATAGGAGGGTATTGGGAAGTCTCTTCCCTTTCGTTAGCATTCTCTTCATCTTCTATCTGTTTTCTTTTCTTTATGTAATTGGCAATAGAAGGATTTTCAATGCAATTCACTACACAATACATATAAATTTCCTCTAGATCAAAACCAAGAAGTTTATAACGGGAAAATTCTGGAAGATAGTTAGTTATACGTTTCATTTCATCATAGCCCATAAGAAAACTAAGTTCATTATAATGTGCAAGGGAAATCAAGTCATCACAATTTTTGGACACGATTAGATCATGAATTTTTTTGCATCGGATAGCTAAATGACCACTTTCATCGTAAAGTCGACAAGTACGGCCAAGAAAATTTAAATTTTCAGCACAATCATCTAGCCTTTTTTGCAACAATTTAGTTTCTAAGTACTTATGCCTCATGCAATATCTATCTTCCCTATTTGTTGTGTACTTACAAACCCAATGTACTCCATAAAAATTGACATGTTTATAGGAGACAATTTCATCATAACTAGTGCAATCATCATTAGTACTATGGATATTCAAGGAGTTCATACTAACAACATTGCAATCATGCTCATCATTCAAATATTTAGTGCCAAATATTTTAATGCATTCTTCTTCTAACACTTTGGCACAATTTTCCTTACCATCATACTCACGAAAGATATTAAAAAGATGAAGCATATGAGACAACTCAATTCCATTTTTTTATAATTTTCTTTTATAAACTAAACTAGTGATAAAACAATAAACTAAAAGACTCGATTGCAAGATCTGAAGATATACCTTCAAGCACTCACCTCCCCGGCAATGGCGCCAGAAAAGAGCTTGATGTCTACTACAAAACCTTCTGCTTGTAGACGTTGTTGGGCCTCCAAGTGCAGAGGTTTGTAGGACAGTAGCAAATTTCCCTCAAGTGGATGACCTAAGGTTTATCAATCCGTAGGAGGCGTAGGATGAAGATGGTCTCTCTCAAGCAACCCTGCAACCAAATAACAAAGAGTCTCTTGTGTCCCCAACACACCCAATACAATGGTAAATTGTATAGGTGCACTAGTTCGGCGAAGAGATGGTAATACAAGTGGTATATGGATAGTAGATAAAGGTTTTTGTAATCTGAAAATATAAAAACAGCAAGGTAACTATGATAAAAGTGAGCACAAACGGTATTGCAATGCTAGGAAACAAGGCCTAGGGTTCATACTTTCACTAGTGCAAGTCCTCTCAACAATAATAACATAATTGGATCATATAACTATCCCTCAACATGCAACATAGAGTCACTCCAAAGTCACTAATAGCGGAGAACAAACAAAGAGATTATGGTAGGGTACGAAACCACCTCATAGTTATTCTTTCCAATCAATCCGTTGGGCTATTCCTATAAGTGTCACAAACAACCCTAGAGTTCGTACTAGAATAACACCTTAAGACACAAATCAACCAAAACTCTAATGTCACCTAGATATTCCAATGTCACCTCAAGTATCCGTGGGTACGATTATACGATATGCATCACACAATCTCAGATTCATCTATTCAACCAACACATAGAACCTCAAAGAGTGCCCCAAAGTTTCTACCGGAGAATCATGACAAAACGTGTGCCAACACCTATGCATAGGTTCATGGGCGGAACCCGCAAGTTGATCACCAAAACATACATCAAGTGAATCACGTGATATCCCATTGTCACCATAGATATGCACGGCAAGACATACATCAAGTGTTCTCAAATCTTTAAAGACTCAATCCGATAAGATAACTTCAAAAGGGAAACTCAATCCATTACAAGAGAGTAGAGGGGAAGAAACATCATAAGATCCAACTATAATAGCAAAGCTCACGATACATCAAGATCGTATTACCTCAAGAACACGAGAGAGAGAGAGAGAGAGAGATCAAACACTTAGCTACTGTACATACCCTAAGCCCCGAGGGAGAACTACTCCCTCCTCGTCATGGAGAGCACCGGGATGATGAAGATGGCCACCAGAAAGGGATTCCCCCTCCGGCAGGGTGCTGGAACGGGTCTAGGTTGGCTTTCGGTGGCTACGGAGGCTTCTGGCGGTGGTACTCCTGATCTATTGTGCTCCCCGGTCATTTTAGGGTATATGGATATATATAGGCAGAAGAAGTACGTCATGGGAGCCACGAGGGGCCCACGAGGGTGGAGGGCGCGCCCAGGGGGGTGGGCGCGCCCCCTGCGTCGTGGCTTCCTTGTTTCTTCCCTTACGTGCACTCCATGTCTCCCGGGCTGCTTTCCTTCCAAAAATAAGTTCTATGAAGTTTCAGGTCAATTGGACTCCGTTTAATTTTCCTTTTCTGCAATACTCTAAAACAAGGAAAAAATAGAAACTGACACTGGGCTCTGGGTTAATAGGTTAGTCCCAAAAATAATATAAAAGTTTATAATAAAGCCCATAAACATACAAAACAGAAGATAATATAGCATGGAGCAATCAAAAATTATAGATACGTTGGAGACGTATCAAGGACGAGCAGGAATTAAGCATGGGGATGCTGATATGTCTCCAACGTATCTATAATTTTTTATTATTCCATGTTGTTATATTATCATTCTTGGATATTTTACAATCATTTTATATCATTTTTTGGTACTAACCTATTGACATAGTGCCTAGTGCCACTTGATGTTTTTTGCTTGTTTTTTACATCGCAAAAAATCAACAACAAACGGAGTCCAAATGCAGCGAAACTTTTTGTGGATTTTTTATGGACTAGAAGACACCCAATGGGCTAGAGAATCACCTGGGGGTGGCCCAAGGGGGGCACAACCACCAGGGTGTGCATGGGCCCCCAGGCATGCCCAGGTGAGTTGTGCCCAACTCGGGGGCCTCCTGCGCCGCCTCTTTGGTCTATAAATACCCCAATTTTCCATAAACCCTAGGGGAGTCAACCAAAATCAATTCTCATGATGATGCGTGATTAGTCTTTTGTAGACCTTCGGGTTAGTAGTTAGTAGCTAGATGGCTTCCTCCCTCTCTTTTGATTCTCAATACAATGCTCTCTTGGAGATCCATATGATGTAACTCTTTTTGTGGTGTGTTTGTTAGGATCCGATGAACTTTGAGTTTATGATCAGATCTATGTTTTTATCCATGAAAGTTATTTGAGTCTTCTTTGATCTCTTATAAGCATGATTACTTATATCCTCCTATTTCTTCTTTGATATTTGGGTTTTGTTTGGCCAACTTGATCTATTTATCTTGCAATGGGAAGATGTGCTTTGTGATGGGTTCGATCTTACGATGCTTGATCCCAGTGACAAAAGTGTTGGGGAACGTTGCAGAAAATTAAAAAATTTCCTACGGTTTCACCAAGATCCATCTATGAGTTCATCTAAGCAACGAGTCAAGGGATAGAGTTTGCATCTACATACCACTTGTAGATCGCTTGCGGAAGCTTGCAAGGTGATGATGTAGTCGTACTCGACGCGATTCGAATCACCGATGACCAAGTGCTGAACGGACAGCACCTCCGCGTTCAACACACGTACGGGACGGGAGACGTCTCCTCCTTCTTGATCCAGCAAGGGGGAAGGAGAGGTTGAGGAAGACAGCTCCACCGGCAGCACGACGGCGTGGTGATGGTGGAGAGGCAGTACTCCGACAGGGCTTCGCCAAGCGCACAACAGAGGAGGAGAGGTGTTGGGGAGGGGAGGGCTGCGCCTTGGAGGGTGGTGCGGCTGCCCTCCCCTCACCCCTCTATTTATAGGAAGAAGGGAGAAGGGGGCCGGCCCCCTAGAACCCATCTAGGGGGGGGGGGTGCGGCGGCCTAGGGGGGAGGGGAGAGGGTGGCTTGCCCCCCCAAGTCAAGGGGGGCGCCTCCTCTAGGGTTCCCCCTCAACCCTAGGCGCATGGGCCCAAGGGAGTGGGGTGCGGCCAGCCCACCAGGGGCTGGCTCCCTGCCCCACGCAGCCCATGTGGCCCCCCGGGAGGGGTGGCCCCTCCCGGTGGACCCCCGGAACCCTTCCGGTGGCCCCGGTACAATACCGGTATGACCCCGAAACTTCCCGGTGTCCGTTTGACAACTTCCCATATATAAATCTTTACCTCCGGACCATTTCGGATCTCCTCGTGACGTCCAGGATCCCATCCGGGACTCCGAACAACATTCGGTAGTCACATACTAGTCTTCCTAATAGCCCTAGCGTCACCGAACCTTAAGTGTGTAGACCCTACGGGTTTGGGAGACATGCAGACATGACCGAGACGCTCTCAGTCAATAACCAACAGCGGGATCTGGATACCCATGATGGCTCCCACATGCTCCTCGATGTTGTCATCGGATGAACCACTATGTCGAGGATTCGATCAAACCCTGTATGCAATTCCCTTTGTCAATCGGTACGTTACTTGCCCGAGACTCGATCGTCGGTATCCCAATACCTTGTTCAGTCTTGTTACCGGTAAGTCACTTTACTCGTACCGTAATGCATGATCCCGTGTCCAACACCTTGGTCACATTGAGCTCATTATGATGATGCATTACCGAGTGGGCCCAGAGATACCTCTCCGTCATACGGAGTGACAAATCCCAGTCTCGATCCGTGTCAACCCAACAGCTACTTTCGGAGATACCTGTAATGCACCTTTATAGTCACCCAGTTACGTTGTGACGTTTGATACACCCAAGGCACTCTTACGGTATCCGGGAGTTACACGATCTCATGGTCGAAGGAAGAGATACTTGACACTGGCAAAGCTCTAGCAAAACGAACTACACGATCTTTTATGCTATGCTTAAGATTGGGTCTTGTCCATCACATCATTCTCCTAATGATGTGATCCCGTTATCAACGACATCCAATGTCCATAGTCAGGAAACAATGACTATCTGTTGATCACAACGAGCTGGTCAACTAGAGGCTCACCAGGGACATATTGTGGTCTAAGTATTCACACGTGTATTACGATTTCCGGATAATACAGTTATAGCATGAATAAAAGACATTTATCATGAACATTGAAATATAATAATACTTTTATTATTGCCTCTAGGGCATATTTCCAACAGTCTCCCACTTGCACTAGAGTCACCAATCTAGTTACATTGTGATGAATCGAACACCCATAGAGTTCTGGTGTTGATCATGTTTTGCACGCGAGAGAGGTTTAGTCAGCGGATCTGCGACATTCAGATCCGTGTGCACTTTGCAAATCTCTATGTCTCCATCTTGAACATTTTCACGGATGGAGTTGAAACGACGCTTGATGTGCCTGGTCTTCTTGTGAAACCTGGGCTCCTTGGCGAGGGCAATAGCTCCAGTGTTGTCACAGAAGAGTTTGATCGGCCCCGACGCATTGGGTATGACTCCTAGGTCGGTGATGAACTCCTTCACCCAAATCGCTTCATGCGCTGCCTCCGAGGCTGCCATGTACTCCGCTTCACACGTAGATCCCGCCACGACGCTCTGCTTGCAGCTGCACCAGCTTACTGCTCCACCATTCAACATATACACGTATCCGGTTTGTGACTTAGAGTCATCCAGATCTGAGTCGAAGCTAGCGTCGACGTAACCCTTTGCGACGAGCTCTTCGTCTCCTCCATAAACGAGAAACATGTCCTTCGTCCTTTTCAGGTACTTCAGGATATTCTTGACCGCTGTCCAGTGTTCCTTGCCGGGATTACTCTGGTATCTTGCTACCAAACTTACGGCAAGGTTTACATCGGGTCTGGTACACAGCATGGCATACATAATAGATCCTATGGCTGAAGCATAGGGGATGACACTCATCTCTTCTTTATCTTTTGCCGTGGTCGGTGACTGAGCCGAGCTCAATCTCACACCTTGTAACATAGGCAAGAACCCCTTCTTGGACTGATCCATTTTGAACCTCTTCAAAATCTTATCAAGGTATGTGCTTTGTGAAAGACCTATGAGGCGTCTCGATCTATCTCTATAGATCTTGATGCCTAATATATAAGCAGCTTCTCCAAGGTCCTTCATTGAAAAACACTTATTCAAGTAGGCCTTAATGCTGTCCAGAAATTCTATATTATTTCCCATCAAGAGTATGTCATCTACATATAATATGAGAAATGCTACAGAGCTCCCACTCACTTTCTTGTAAACGCAGGCTTCTCCATAAGTCTGCATAAACCCAAACGCTTTGATCATCTCATCAAAGCGAATGTTCCAACTCCGAGATGCTTGCACCAGTCCATAAATGGATCGCTGGAGCTTGCATACTTTGTTAGCGTTCCGAGGATCGACAAAACCTTCCGGCTGCATCATATACAGTTCTTCCTTAAGATGCCCGTTAAGGAATGCCGTTTTGACGTCCATTTGCCATATCTCATAATCATAGTATGCGGCAATTGCTAACATGATTCGGACGGACTTCAGCTTCGCTACGGGAGAGAAAGTCTCGTCGTAGTCAATCCCTTGAACTTGTCGATAACCCTTAGCGACAAGTCGAGCCTTATAGATGGTAACATTACCATCCGCGTCCGTCTTCTTCTTAAAGATCCATTTGTTTTCTATCGCTCGCCGATCATCGGGCAAGTCTGTCAAAGTCCATACTTTGTTTTCATACATGGATTCTATCTCGGATTTCATGGCTTCAAGCCATTTGTTGGAATCCGGGCCCGCCATCGCTTCTTCATAGTTCGAAGGTTCATTGTTGTCTAACAACATGATTTCCAGGACAGGGTTGCCGTACCACTCTGGTGCGGAACGTGTCCTAGTGGACCTACGAAGTTCAGCAGTAACTTGATCCGAAGTACCTTGATCATCATCATTGTTTTCCTCTTCAGTTGGTGTGGGCATCACAGGAACGGTTTCCTGCGCTGCGCCACTTTCCTGCTCAAGAGGTAGTACTTCATCGAGTTCTACTTTCCTCCCACTTACTTCTTTCGAGAGAAACTCTTTTTCCAGAAAGCATCCGTTCTTGGCAACAAAGATCTTGCCTTCGGATCTTAAGTAGAAGGTATACCCGACAGTTTCCTTAGGGTATCCTATGAATACGCATTTTTCCGACTTGGGTTCGAGCTTTTCAGGTTGAAGTTTCTTGACATAAGCATCGCATCCCCAAACTTTTAGAAACGACAGCTTAGGTTTCTTTCCAAACCATAATTCATACGGTGTCGTCTCAACGGATTTAGACGGTGCCCTATTTAAAGTGAATGTAGCTGTCTCTAGAGCGTATCCCCAAAATGATAGCGGTAAATCGGTAAGAGACATCATAGACCGCACCATATCCAATAGAGTGCGATTACGACGTTCGGACACACCGTTTCGCTGAGGTGTTCCAGGCGGCGTGAGCTGTGAAACGATTCCACATTTCCTTAAGTGTGTACCAAATTCGTGACTTAAGTATTCTCCTCCACGATCTGATCGTAAGAATTTTATCTTTCGGTCACGTTGATTCTCTACCTCATTCTGAAATTCCTTGAACTTTTCAAAGGTCTCAGACTTGTGTTTCATTAAGTAGACATACCCATATCTACTCAAGTCATCTGTGAGAGTGAGAACATAACGATATCCTCCGCGAGCCTCAACGCTCATTGGACCGCACACATCGGTATGTATGATTTCCAACAAGTTGGTTGCTCGCTCCATTGTTCCGGAGAACGGAGTCTTGGTCATTTTGCCCAAGAGGCATGGTTCGCACGTGTCAAACGATTCATAATCAAGAGACTCTAAAAGTCCATCGGCATGGAGCTTCTTCATGCGCTTGACACCAATGTGACCAAGGCGGCAGTGCCACAAGTATGTGGGACTATCGTTATCAACTTTAAATCTTTTGGCATCTACACTATGAACATGTGTAATATTACGCTCGAGATTCATTAAGAATAAACCATTGACCATCGGAGCATGACCATAAAACATATCTCTCATATAAATCGAACAACCATTATTCTCAGACTTAAATGAGTAGCCATCTCGTATTAAACGAGATCCAGATACAATGTTCATGCTCAAACTTGGCACTAAATAACAATTATTAAGGTTCAAAACTAATCCCGTAGGTAAATGTAGAGGCAGCGTGCCGACGGCGATCACATCGACTCTGGAACCATTCCCGACGCGCATCGTCACCTCGTCCTTTGCCAGTCTC
Source organism: Triticum aestivum (assembly GCF_018294505.1). Classification (NCBI taxonomy): domain Eukaryota; kingdom Viridiplantae; phylum Streptophyta; class Magnoliopsida; order Poales; family Poaceae; genus Triticum; species Triticum aestivum. The sequence continues at coordinate 208,671,342 of NC_057806.1, forward strand.
CGTTTATTCCGCAGCTCCTGCTGTGAGTTACAAATATGAGCAACGGCACCGGTATCAAATACCCAGGAGTTACTACGAGTACTGGTAAGGTACACATCAATCACATGTATATCAAATATACCTTTGGTGTTGCCGGCCTTCTTATCCGCTAAGTATTTGGGGCAGTTCCGCTTCCAGTGACCCTTCCCCTTGCAATAAAAGCACTCAGTCTCAGGCTTGGGTCCATTCTTTGACTTCTTCCCGGTAACTGGCTTACCAGGCGCGGCAACATCTTTGCCGTCCTTCTTGAAGTTCTTCTTACCCTTGCCCTTCTTGAACTTAGTGGTCTTATTGACCATCAACACTTGATGTTCTTTCTTGATTTCAGCCTCTGCTGACTTCAGCATCGAGAACACTTCAGGAATGGTCTTTTCCATCCCCTGCATGTTGTAGTTCATCACAAAGCTCTTGTAGCTTGGTGGGAGCGACTGGAGGATTCTGTCAATGACCGCCTCATCTGGGAGGTTAATGTTCAGCTGGGTCATACGGTTGTGCAACCCAGACATCTTCAGGATGTGCTCACTGACAGAACTGTTTTCCTCCATCTTACAACTGTAGAACTTGTCGGAGACATCATATCTCTCGACCCGGGCATGAGCTTGAAAAACTAGTTTCAGCTCTTCGAACATCTCATATGCTCCGTGGTGCTCAAAACGCTTTTGGAGCCCCGGTTCTAAGCTGTAAAGCATGCCGCACTGAACGAGGGAGTAATCATCAGCACGAGACTGCCAAGCATTCATAATGTCTTGGTTCTCTGGGACGGGAGCGTCACCTAGCGGTCCTTCTAGGACATATTGTTTCCTGGCAGCTATGAGGATGATCCTCAGGTTCCGGACCCAGTCCGTATAGTTGCTGCCATCATCTTTCAGCTTGGTTTTCTCTAGGAACGCGTTGAAGTTCATGTTGACATTAGCGTTGGCCATTGATCTACAAGACATATTTGCAAAGGTTTTTAGACTAAGTTCATGATAATAAAGTTCTAATCAAATTATGAACTCCCACTTAGATTAGACATCCCTCTAGTCATCTAAGTGTTACACGATCCGAGTCGACTAGGCCGTGTCCGATCATCACGTGAGACGGACTAGTCATCGTCGGTGAACATTCTCATGTTGATCGTATCTTCCATACGACTCGTGTTCGACCTTTCGGTCTCCGTGTTCCGAGGCCATGTCTGCACATGCTAGGCTCGTCAAGTTAACCCTAAGTGTTTTCGCTGTGTAAAACTGTCTTACACCCGTTGTATGTGAACGTAAGAATCCATCACACCCGATCATCACGTGGTGCTTAGAAGCGACGAACTGTAGCAACGGTGCACAGTTAGGGGAGAACACTTCTTGAAATTTTATAAGGGATCATCTTATTTACTACCGTCGTCCTAAGTAAACAAGATGCATAATACATAATAAACATCACATGCAATTATATAGTTGTGACATGATATGGCCAATATCATATAGCTCCATTGATCTTCATCTTCGGGGCTCCATGATCATCTTGTCACCGGCTTGACACCATGATCTCCATCATCATGATCTCCATCATCGTGTCTTCATGAAGTTGTCACGCCAACGACTACTTCTACTTCTATGACTAACGTTTAGCAATAAAGTAAAGTAGTTTACATGGCGTTATTCAATGACACGCAGGTCATACAAAAAAATAATGACAACTCCTATGGCTCCTGCCGGTTGTCATACTCATCGACATGCAAGTCGTGAATCCTATTACAAAGAACATGATCTCATACATCACAATTCATCATTCATCACAACTTCTGGCCATATCACATCACATGATCAATCGCTGCAAAAACAAGTTAGACGTCCTCTAATTGTTGTTGCATCTTTTACGTGGCTGCAATTGGGTTCTAGCAAGAACGTTTTCTTACCTACGAATTACCACAACGTGATTTTGTCAACTTCTATTTACCCTTCATAAGGGCCCTGTTCATCGATTCCGCTCCAACTAAGGTGGGAGAGACAGACACCCGCCAGCCACCTTATGCAACTAGTGCATGTCAGTCGGTGGAACCGGTCTCACGTAAGCGTACGTGTAAGGTTGGTCCGGGCCGCTTCATCCCACAATACCGTTGAGCAAGAAAAGACTAGTAGAGGCAAGTAAGATGACAAAATCCACGCCCACAACAAAATTGTGTTCTACTCGTGCAAAGAGAACTACGCATAGACCTGGCTCATGATGCCACTGTTGGGGAACGTTGCAGAAAATTAAAATTTTCCTACGGTTTCACCAAGATCCATCTATGAGTTCATCTAAGCAACGAGTCAAGGGAGAGAGTTTGCATCTACATACCACTTGTAGATCGCGTGCGGAAGCTTGCAAGGTGATGATGTAGTCGTACTCGACGTGATTCGAATCACCGATGACCAAGTGCTGAACGGACAGCACCTCCGCGTTCAACACACGTACGGGACGGGAGACGTCTCCTCCTTCTTGATCCAGCAAGGGGGAAGGAGAGGTTGAGGAAGACAGCTCCACCGGCAGCACGACGGCGTGGTGATGGTGGAGAGGCAGTACTCCGACAGGGCTTCGCCAAGCGCACAACGGAGGAGGAGAGGTGTTGGGGAGGGGAGGGCTGCGCCTTGGAGGGTGGTGCGGCTGCCCTCCCCTCACCCCTCTATTTATAGGGGGAAGGGAGAAGGGGGCCGGCCCCCTAGAACCCATCTAGGGGGGGGGTGCGGCGGCCTAGGGGGAGGGGAGAGGGTGGCTTGCCCCCCAAGTCAAGGGGGCGCCCCCTCTAGGGTTCCCCCTCAACCCTAGGCGCATGGGCCCAAGGGAGGGGGGTGCGGCCAGCCCACCAGGGGCTGGCTCCCTGCCCCACGCAGCCCATGTGGCCCCCCGGGAGGGGTGGCCCCTCCCGGTGGACCCCCGGAACCCTTCCGGTGGCCCCGGTACAATACCGGTATGACCCCGAAACTTCCCGGTGTCCGTTTGACAACTTCCCATATATAAATCTTTACCTCCGGACCATTCCGGATCTCCTCGTGACGTCCAGGATCCCATCCGGGACTCCGAACAACATTCGGTAGTCACATACTAGTCTTCCTAATAACCCTAGCGTCACCGAACCTTAAGTGTGTAGACCCTACGGGTTCGGGAGACATGCAGACATGACCGAGACGCTCTCGGTCAATAACCAACAGCGGGATCTGGATACCCATGATGGCTCCCACATGCTCCTCGATGTTGTCATCGGATGAACCACTATGTCGAGGATTCGATCAAACCCTGTATGCAATTCCCTTTGTCAATCGGTACGTTACTTGCCCGAGACTCGATCGTCGGTATCCCAATACCTTGTTCAGTCTCGTTACCGGCAAGTCACTTTACTCGTACCGTAATGCATGATCCCGTGTCCAACACCTTGGTCACATTGAGCTCATTATGATGATGCATTACCGAGTGGGCCCAGAGATACCTCTCCGTCATACGGAGTGACAAATCCCAGTCTCGATCCGTGTCAACCCAACAGCTACTTTCGGAGATACCTGTAATGCACCTTTATAGTCACCCAGTTACATTGTGACGTTTGATACACCCAAGGCACTCTTACGGTATCCGGGAGTTACACGATCTCATGGTCGAAGGAAGAGATACTTGACACTGGCAAAGCTCTAGCAAAACGAACTACACGATCTTTTATGCTATGCTTAAGATTGGGTCTTGTCCATCACATCATTCTCCTAATGATGTGATCCCGTTATCAACGACATCCAATGTCCATAGTCAGGAAACAATGACTATCTGTTGATCACAACGAGCTGGTCAACTAGAGGCTCACCAGGGACATTGTGGTCTAAGTATTCACACGTGTATTACGATTTCCGGATAATACAGTTATAGCATGAATAAAAGACATTTATCATGAACATTAAAATATAATAATACTTTTATTATTGCCTCTAGGGCATATTTCCAACAAAAAGGGGAACCAATATGTATGTATCATTGCTATTAAGGATAACATGATGGGGTCTATTTCTACATAAATAGATCTAGTCTACATCATGCCATCGTTCTTATTGCATTACTCCGTCTCTCCGTGAACTTAATACACTAGATGCATGCTGGATAGCGGTCGATGTGTGGAGTAATAGTAGATGCAGGCAGCAGTCGGTCTACTAATCTTGGATGTGATGCCTGTATAATGATCATTGCCTGTATACCGTCATGATTAATTATTTGAAGTTCTATCAATTACCCAATAGTAATTTGTTTACCCATTGTTTGCTATTTTTCTCGAGAGAAGCCACTAGTGAAATCTACGCCCCCCTGGTCTCTTCTTTATTATATTTGCCTTCGCGATCTATTTTTATTTGCTTTTATTTTCAGATCTATTAATCCAAAAACCCAAAAATACCTTGCTGTAATTTTTATTTATTTATTTTATCTCGTGTTCCCGCGAGATCCATTTATCCAATCTACTACAATTTTACCGATATTTTTACCCGTGAGGGATTGACAACCCGTCTCTTACGTCGGGTTGCAAGTATTTATTCCTTGTGTGCAGGGTCTGTTTACGTGGTGTTGCGTGGTTCTCCTACTAGTTCGATAACCTTGGTATCATCACTGAGGGAAATACCTACCATTGTTGTGCTGCATCATCCCTTACTCTTTGGGGAAATACCGACGCAGTTCAAGCAAACATCAGTCCCACGTATTTACTATTTCTTCCCCTATTCTTCTCCAGTAGACCCCGAGACCGATGTTGTTGCACCGTGATCGTCTACGTCGATGAGGACCCTTCTCCCCTTTTAGCGGAGCTTCCAGGCAAGCTCCCCTTTGATCATCCCGATATCGCCCATTCCATTCTCTCTCTTGCTTGCATTAGATTTATCTACTATAATTGATTGCTCCTATTTTGATGCATAGCCTGCTTTTGTACCTGCTATTTTTACCTGCCTGCTTATCCTAAACTACTTAGTATAGGTTGGTTAGTGATCCATTAGTGACCCCCACCTTGTCCTTGTTGCCCCTGCTTCATCATCGATGACTCGATCAACGTGATCGACGACTAGAGACTGACACATCACCGGACACCCTTTTAGTTGTATGACTCTGCATAGTTACTATCGAGTGCCGAGGGTGATACCTCATAACACACTCCTGATGATAACTCTAGTGTAGTTATTCGATCTTGGTCATTGAGGGTGATTCCTCCTTCACCATTCCCGCCTTGTTCAACGTGTAGGAAAATGGTTCTCTTTGTCACTCGCCCTTGGTACCAACGTTGTTGCCTACATAACTAACTGGCTACCCTCTAACATGCCTTGCTATCATGGCCGTGCAAGATATCACCACTCCTACTTTTAACCCACATGGTGGGCCCATAACCCACAGTTCCACAGGATCGAAACTTGACTCGCCTGTACACCCCTGTTTCTAGAGTTATTCCTCATGCTTGGATTCGTATGTAATTCACGAGCCACATTCCTAGTGATCTATTATGGAATCAGATGCAATACTTATTCCCATTGCTCTGAACCCCTTCACCTCCTGTTTCAGGCAACGAACGATTGCCTACCCGCTTGAAGCTTCTTATTGCACCTTCTTAGCCTACTCTCGATGTCTTTCTTGATTTTCATCTCAATAGATGCCTCTATGGCATGTTCACTTAGATAGCCCCCAGGTACCTATCTTGTGTTGGGCTCCGACCTACTCGAGTCTTTCCCTCCAACTCCACCCCTCAAATCTCAGGACGAGATTTCTTGTAGTGGAGGAGAATTGTAGCGCCCGGATAATTAAGCTACAGTAACCTCACCCTAATGGTGCCATGTCATCACCTTTTTGCTAAGTCAAATGTCACTTGATCAAAATTCCAGTCATACTAAAATTTTAAAATAAAGTAAAAATAATATTTATTCAAATGGCAAAATAATTTTTTTACATTGGTTGCAAATATTCACTAACAAGTTGTCCAGAAAGAATCGACATTTTTCAAAAATATTTAAATGCCCCTAAGCCATTTGTAACTAAATCATAAGCATTTTTAACCAAATTATTATAAATAAATAAATACGAAGACTTTTCAAAATAAATTGCAACTAATTGAACTAACTCCAAATATAGTCTAATGTTTATGTGATAAGTTTCAAGTTAAAAAAATTAAAATAATATACAAAGGCTATGGAAAACAGAACATAAATAAAGGTTAAAAGAAAATGAGAACGAGAAAAGGAAAAGAGAGAAAAAACCCTCGTGCACCCTAGCCCATATTTTTTCCTGTACCAGGCTCGCCCACCGCACCTTCCCCCTTCTCACGCTACAGAGAACAAGGGAGGGCGTGGCGGCCATCCGCCGGCCATGGCTGCAGCCATGTCGTGCGTGGCAGCATCCCGTGCCACCCCTTAGTCTCCCCGTCGGATAATGGCACCCCCACACCCCACCTAAACTCTATGCAACCACTTTTCGCCCTCGCACCCCCACGCTCCCTCTCCCGAGGTCGATCGCTTGCTGTAGTCGCTGTGTCATCTCCATGGCCATGGCCATAGCCACTACCCCATGACCTCAACGAGTCCAGGAGGACTGTCGTGGTCAACTACTTCGCTTGAACCACTAGATCGACACCCTAGGGCTCCAACGGCGTCACCTACTTCTTCTTCTTATTCCTCGGATGCCGCCGAACCTCTTCATCAAATTCGTCGCCTCTGCTGTTCCTAACCTCTCCTCGGGCCATCGTGTGCCTCCCCGGTGAGCCCTCCTTTGGATCCCCTCCTTTTACCGCTCGATTCCATGTCGCATGTCACCCCCCCTCAAATTAGGCCGCCAAGGCTGAAGTTCTACATATGCACATCATCAAAAGTGAGCTCCTCGAGCTGATCTAGGGTGGGGGATCGGAACCAGTCATCAAGCTTGGCTCGGTCCTTGCCGTTGGAATGGAACTTGCCCATTCTAAGGCCTTTGGTTGGGCCAAGGTGACTACCAAGGATCTTGGAGAACGCATCCAAGCTTTTGCGATAGCCATGGCAGAGCTCATGGGTGTCGATGAGGTCAAGAGGGCTGGAGTTCCATAGGGGGGCGCCATCGTCGGGAAAGGAGGGTTGTCCACGCCCCATAACATATCATCAGGGAGACTGCTGATTAAGTCTAGGCCTGCTGGAGTCACTTGTGTTTCTAGCTCGCCCAGCCTCCGCTTGTTGGCAACCCCTTTCTCCACCTCCGGAGTCTCCTTGTCATCGGCGCTTTCTGATAGGAATGGGAGTACATGGAATATTTAGTTAAAATAGGGAAATAGAAAAGTGTATTCGTAACTAGAAGTTATTAGGTAGGGATATAGTAAGACAAGGGAATAACAATTGGTTTTCCAAATACTACACAATTCATTAGACATTGCTGGGTAAGTCAACATATGCAGATAGTTGAAACTAAAACTTCGAACAAAGTCTGGATGGATGATTTTGTCGGGGAAGTTAGCATATATCTCATGACCAGGCCCTTCTATGTGCAGTGCAATTTTAGTGCCAGCTTTCAGTACATAAACTTTGCAATTTCATTCCAAAAGCCAGTGCCAAAATAGGAGTCACCATGTTCATCAAGTCTTACAGTAGCAACGATTGTAAATCAATGGTTTGTGTGCCATATGACATTCGTGAAGCCTTGATGTATGTAAAGGGAAAAATTGTGCACTACATAATCTGTTGCATAGCGAGGGATGTCCTGTAGAAAATGGTAGGATTGTTAAAGAAAATATGGTAACATGCAAATATGGGCCCAAATTGAAAGAACTGTACATCAGTTGAAATTGAAGGACAAAAGTCTATAATTAAACAGATAGGGTAAACATGATGTCATGGAAATATGAGAGTAATCGAAAGAACAATACATCATTAATTTGCCTAACATAGAAAGAAGAGGGGAAAATCCCCTTTGACGTATATGGTGGATGTGGTACATTTTATCCAAATGTAGCAATACTTAGAATATGTTCAGCAAAGTAGGCCATGCCAACCGATTTAGGGTGAGATTGAACATACCGCGCGAGTCCTCAAGTTATCTGGTACGATGAGATGGAATCTCTGGCGGCGGTCGCCAAGTCCTGAAGTGTCAGCGCACTGTACATTCTATGAATGAAAGAAAACCCTCAAATCTGCTCGAATAAAAATGAATTCGCAGCTATTTCCGCAACCCTTTAAATTAGTTACCTTGTTGTCCATGAGAAAGAACCCTTAGTACGCCAGATTCCCCAACCGATCGGAGCTGGGTCGACCGCGAGCAGCGTCGAGAAAGTCAATGGCGGTAGGCGGTGGCAAGCGGAAGTGGCGAAATGCGGTGGGCTTTGCCAGTAGCCTAGCGGCGGCGGCAGGAGTCGAGCTAAGTGTTTACCGCCACGATAGGCGGTGCCATGGCATAGACGCAGAGGAGCTTGTGCAAGTGTGAATGGGGAACGTACCGGAGGGGCCGAGGGGGTGGCGGGTGGGGTGAGGGTTTTTGTGACGTGGGGATGGTGACGGTTTTGTTTTTTGTTTTTTGAATAGGGTAGTGAGGATTTTCTGTCCCACAGAGACTTATGGGGGCGACGGTTTGCTAGAGTGAACCGTGTGTGATTGACGTAGCAGGCCAAATGAAAGTCATTGCACACGGTTCCAATTTTAGGAACCATGTGATTGACGTACTACCTCTGTCCTGGTTTATTGGTCCCTCGTTGTAATTTTTAAGAAAATTTGGTGAAATATTTAACATACTCAAACATAGATAATAAGCGTACACATATATAAGCATAGTTCAACCATAAGTACATAGTTCAACCGTCATTAAGCATACTCAAGCGTACATAGTTCGATCCATCCCACATCTCATCTCACATGCGGCCGACACGATCCTGAAGCTTCTCCAGGTACTCGGCGTATGCGTCGTGCGCCACCCTGCGAGAATACTTCTGCTTGAAGGAGCCAACGACCTGTCCTCTTGCATGCGCTTGAACACTTAGATGCGCGTCATGAATCTTGTGGTGGCAAAATGGGCATCCATAGCCGTCGTTCCAGGTCCTAATACGCCTGTTATGCCTTCCAGCATAAAGCTCCCTCAAGATTCGCCTCTTGTACCTCCTCTGGGCATCTTCATCCTCGCTGTCCACATCGCCAGACAGCAGCTATACAAATAATAAAACAAATTTGACCTCAAATCACTGATTACATGTTGTGAAGTAGGATTAGGAATTTATGGTTATTTATTTATACATATCCAGAGATTATGGTTCGATTTTTAAGCACAATCGTCTATGTACAGACCAATCTTGAAGAAAATGATGGCACAAACATAGGTAGGTCATTCAAAATCAATTGTCAAGTCCTGGCTAGGAATTATAAGCACGAACATTAATCCTAGTCGGATTAGTAGCAGAAATCATTTGCACAGATGAAACAACTAATCACTTATCACCTGTACCATTCAAACAATGAATACACTACACAGATCTAACAAAACTTACTCAGATTTCATGGATTGGGAGAACATAACCACATGATTTCTATCCCAAAAAGGGGGAGGCGGGAGTAACCAGAGAAACCCTTTGATCTATTTGACACATAAATGGGAATAGATGACTAACCAGCTGTCCATTGTCACTGGAGTCATCGCCGGAGTGGTCGTCGGAGTCGTCGCCGGAGTGGTCGTCGGAGTCGTCACCGGAGTGGTCGTCGGGGTCATCACCGGAGTGGTCGTCGGAGTCGGTGTGGAACTCCGCCTCCGGCTGTGGAAGCTCCACGACATCGACGACGTCAGGGTGCAACGATAACTCGCCGGCGGTGACGGCAACCTTTGTCTCCATCTCCACGTCGTGCTCCGGTGCTTTAGCAGCCTCGGCGTTGCCACTCCCTCCGGTGGGGTGCTTCGGCGGCATCCTCATACACTGACGGCTTTGGGGACTGAGAGGGGCGTCGAGGATGCAATCGGAGAGAGAGGATTGTGTGTGCGTAGCGAGGATGGGGGGAGGGCACACCATTAATATGGAGTAGTGGGAGTTGTGGGAGAGAGGTGGGCGACAATCAAACTGATGGCTCGCCTTAGGGCGAGCCTGCGCACCAGACTGCTGGCGTGCCTACCAAAGTTTCACACAGCTACTCACACGCCTCTCGATGACACTACGCAGCAAGCACGCCTCCCCGTCTGCCTACGCGGCGGACTGCTCGCATGTGTCCCGTCAACTCATGCCTGCTCGCACGCCACACGGGTCGCGCGGCGGCACATATATTGTTTTTCTATTTGGATGATTAATGCTGCCTCTTTATTGCTTAACCGCAGCATGGCACGTATCCATTGTTGGTATAACACTCACGGTTTGAATAAATAATCCGTTTGGGATATTGGTTCCCAATTATTAATAATCTCCCGTTTGTAATTAGATAAAGATTACATCAAAACTGGTCTTAAATTTGACAAAAAAAGTACAATGCCACTTTGTATTGGTGTCCATATGACAACACGATAAGTTTCATGAACTTCAAATAAGTTTTGGATGTACTAGAATTTAAAAATCAAGATTCTCACTGTTTGAAATTTGTTGCACGGTGAGTAAACATGCACCCAGTGAGACACATGTGTTTTTGCAATGCATTTAGGTGCACTGCCACGTGTGCATGTAGCTCAAATTCGATTTTTGCACATTATACCCATAGAAAATCAATCAATCAATTTACTAAAACGTCTTAATGATCTATGTGATTTTTTTGAAATTAAAATGTCCCTCCTTCGGTAACATGTATGTTCACTACGGGATAATTAATTTAACATGCATCGCAGTTGCGGTGGATTCACGGTGTGTGTGGGGGGGGGTGTGCGTCTGGGGGTGGCGGGTGGCTCGCAATACACTACTGTTGTGAGCCACCGTGTTGGTTGGCTGTTTTGCTAGGCGGGCTGGTGCCACATCATAGCCGTGAAATCGTTATTTAAAACATTACACAACCCTTTCATAAATAAATGTTTTGCCACATGCAGTCGATGGTTGTCCTACACGACACTCGATACCCGCGTGTGACGCTTTCTGTGGGCCCGCAAGGTCGTCGTCCATCACTTTGACGAACAGCTGGCAGTGAGGTTAATTTGACCAGCAAGGTAGAATCTTTTTTGTTTGTTTTATGGTGGTATATAGTACGCGTCGAAGAGGTGGGAGGGGACTAGCATATATACTATACGTATGCGTCCGTGAACAAGTACACCTCACTCAGTGTGAGGACTTTTTGGTTACCGAGGCACGTGCCACATCAAAATTGTGAAATTGGTTATTCAAACATCACACAACACCTTTTTGGGCCACATGCATATATATCCTAGCTAGGACACTCACATGTGACGCTTCCATCTGTGGGCCCACAAGGCCATCGTCGATGCATGCATGCATGCATCACTTTGACCTACATTGGGGGAGGTTCATTAATTTCATCATCGATGAAGATTCTTTTGGGTTGTACATATATTACGGCAGGAGCATATAGTATGCGGTGAAGAGGGGGGAAGGGGACCATCATATGTAGTATGCTTGATATGAACCTCGCTCTGTGTGGGTGTATGGTTTCTGGTTTTTGAGGCATGTGGCACATCAAAGTTGTGCATTTTGGGTATTCAACATATATATGTTTGGCCCACATGCAAAGCGGTGGTGGTTGTCCTCTCGCACCCACTTAAGCGGTTATCAGCGATATCGATGCTTTCCATTTGTGGGCCCGCTTGGTCCATCACTTCTTTTTGCGTGACAACAAGAGAGGTTAATTTGACTTAGGAGGGGATTATTATTTTTGCTCTGGGATGATATGCATGATACACTTTGAGAACACACACATGCATATGTACGCATGAATCCCTCCCATCATGTCGAAGTGGTAGTACAACGACACCATCATGAACCGATCTCGCTCTGTGTGGGGAGCTAGTGTACAATTTTTTGACACATGCGCCAGATCAATGTTGTGTATTCAAACATGCATGCACACATCACCTCCATACATATGCATGTAGTGGTTGCCTTCGATTGATACACTCCCTCGCGTGGTTATCGGCGACAAGCCTATATATTAGTGGGCCCGCGTGGACATCCATGATCACCTTGACCAACAACAAGATAGGTACCATGGTAGATTCTTCATTTGGTTCGTGTTATCGTAGTATAGGTCATGGTGAGATTCAGACCCAATTAAGTTTGAGCGCATATACTATGCACGCATGCATGCATATATGAATCCCCGACGTTGGCTTGAAGTTTGGTGTAACATACATACGCATCGTCAACCTAACCCTCACTCAGTGTGGGGATTTATAGTTCGAAATCACGGTGCCACATCAAAGTTGTTCCATTATTACTCAAAAACACACCTCTCCTTACATATGTTTGGGCCACACACATGTAGTGGTTGTCTTCAGGGACTAGCTACTTGCGTGATTATTGGCGAGCTATCCTATCTCTGGGGTCGCATGGACGGCCATCACTTTGACCAACAACAAGAGAGAGGTTGTACGGCCAAGGTGGGTTATTCTTGGTCCGTTTTACGATCCATCTTGGTGAGATATATGCCTCTCTGTCCCGCCGACTGAAAGTATGTGTGTGGGGGGGGGGGTGGGTTGCTACATCGCACTTTACTAGGTGAACCTTGGTTGGGGGGCATGCATTCATATCTTAACTAGGATTCCCTTCGTGGCGACACGAGGGGGGTGGGGGCTGCTAGCTACTTCACACTTTGCTAGGTGAACCTCGGTTGGGGGGAGGGGGCATGCTCATAGCTTAGGATTCCCTTCGTGCCTACACGAGGGGGGGCTGCTAGCTACTTCACACTTTGCTAGGTGAACCTCGGTTGGGGGCATGCATTCATAGCTTAGGAATCCCTTCGTGCCGACGTGAGGGAGGGGGGCTGCTAGCTCTACTTCACACTTTGCTAGGTGAACCTCAGTTGGGGGGCATGCATTCATAGCTTAGGATTCCCTTCATGCCGACACGAGGGAAGGGGCTGCTAGCTACTTTGCACTTTGCTACGGTGAACCTCGGTTGTGGGGGGCATGCATTCATAGCTTAGGATTCCCTTCGTTCCGACATGAGTGAGGAGGGGGGTTGCTAGCTACTTCGCACTTTGATAGGTGAACCTCGGTTGAGGGGGAGGGGGCATGCATTCTTAGCTTAAGATTCCCTTCGTGCCGACACAAGCGAGGGAGGTGGGGGCAAGAAATACCATGTGCTTTGCGAGAGAGGTTCCACATCGAAGTTGCATTTGGTATTTCAAAATCAAACCACCCTTTTGATACATAAATTTGGTCCACATGCAAGTGTGTTCATGTTATGACCCTCTCCTGCGTCATTTTTTGCCAAATTTATGAATGTTAGACAAGTCGGATGATGCAATAGAAACACTTCACTCAAACTAACCATGTGCCACGCCGGTGCACCTGTCACGCAGACATCCGCATAGTAGATTGGGCTCCACGAGGCTCCCCCTCTCAAAAATATCTACCCCGTTTCATGGGGTTTTCTGTTTCATAACACACGGTTGTTATCTCCAGGCCGTGTGCGATGTTTCTTGTTCCCAATACCGCCTACATCCCTAGAAAATATCTGCCCGCCTAGAGGGTTTTTCTGTTTCATAACACACGGTTGTTATCTCTGGACCGTGTGCGATGCACTATCATCAAAATTTTCAATAGCTCGGCATTTCACTCCCGCCTTTGACTACCGCGTGGTAAACTTTTCAGTACCAGCGTCATTTCCTCAAACACCCCCGCCCCCCCCCCACACACACCAAAACCTCCTCGGGCATGCGCGCGCGCGCACACACACACACACACACACCCTCTCTCGCTCAAAACCCTAGCAAAGTCCCCGCCACCGCTACCGCAAGGCCTCCATTGTGAACATCTGCCGGTTAGCCCGTGCAGCTTACCCACCGATCTCCATACCCAGGCCACCCTGAGTTTCTTAGATGACGCCTGCCAAACACCCCCTTTCCCACATATCCCCATCCCCATCCCCCACTCCAGAGCGTCGTAGCCTAAGCCCGGGTATGCTTCTCGTGGAGCTCGAGGAACGACTGGCCCAAAAGAGGTGTATAGCCATCTCTTCGCCTGATGTCGCCGAGGAAGCTGACGACCATTACTGGTGGCAGGCGTTCAAGCAACGGGCTAGAGTATGCGGGCATGTCTCGTTCGCCGGCTACGACATCGAGGTCATTGACAGCAACACCCTGAGGCAGGCTATGTCACAGGTTAAGTGGCCCACCCCCAACCACTCGGGTTCAACCACCGTCGATCTCATCCATGGCCCGGGCGCTGATCTCCTCTAGCTCGCTGTCAACAATTTTCCATTCTACATCGCCATCGATCCTCTTTTTTCATTTCTGAAGGACATGTTCTGTGATGCTGGCTTGGGATCCACAGCTTCCAAGTCAGACCTCATCAATGGCGACCACGAGGAGGGCACCCTCTCCGGCTCTTCCACGAGGAAAGATCCCATCTGCTCTTCCAAAGGGAAAGCGCCCGTCTGCGACATCAGGGAGGGCACCCTACAGCCGTGCTCTTCCAAGGGGAAGGAGCCCATCTACGACAACATGGAGTGCATCCAGGGTCTGTGCTCTTCGCACAGGAACGAGCCCATCCATGACAAGTGAGGTAACCAATGATTTGTTTTGCCGTACCTCTTCACAGGGGGAAACCCATGATTTGTTTTGTCGAGTCCCTTTTGTAGTGTAGTGAGAATATCTCCAGTTTTAACTGCTATATCTGGTTGTTTGCAGTATGCCTTGTTTATTTCTGTTGTTCACAATGTGATGCTCTATATGTACATTTATTTACTGTGTAGTACATTTCATCAACCCAGTTTTAAACATACCGATAGGATTGCATATATTTGCTTGCTATTAAGCCTGTTATAGCTAGCATATGCCTCTTTTAAAGTTTTTGATTGTTCGGTTGTTTGTAGTTAGCATATGTTCAGTTTCAAATGCTATCTTTGGTTGTTCGTAGTATGCCTTGTTTATTCCAGTTATTCACAACATGATATTCTATATGTGCAAGTATGAACTGTGCAGTTCAATTTCATCTGTACCAGTTTCAACAAGACCACTATGAATGACTACATTTGGTTGCTGCATCTTGTAGTTAACACGCCTTTCCATTTTTATTTAACCATAACCAATGTACTTAGACTGGCACAATACCAGTTTGAATGACCATGTTTGCTTTTTGTTAAATGTTTGGCCTGTTCCAGTTAGCACACCTTTCCACTTGTTTTCTTTATTAGCGTGCTTAAACCTGCACACTAAAGCTATCTTTTGGAGATTATTTTGTCTGCCAGGTGTAATTTTGGTTGATGTTTAGCCTGTTGTGCTTAACATGCTTCTTGATGTACCTACACAGGACAATTTTGGGAACGACTGTTGTTTTCCATCGAGGTTAGTTTCATCCCATGGCTTATATCTGCTCACTGTTCAGGATATCGGTAGCTGGTACCATATAGGTCGGCGGCTGATAAGGGACTAATTGGTGAATCAGACTTTTAACTAAATATATCTGCAATCTATTTTTCCTTAGCTTAACTAGGGCCATATGTAATATATCTAAGGCTACATAGCAACATGCACTGTACTTAATGTCTAAATATGCAATCCTAGGCTACATAGCAACAAGGAAGAGTTTTACATTACTGTTCTAATGATGTCTAGATATACGTAGAAGAGCAGCAGCAACAATAGCAACAACACAACCCTTTTTGGATACTCAACTTAGCTAGAGGTTTGAGTTAGTTTCTAGCTCATTACTAACCCTGAACTAACTCCATCCAAAGAGTTGTTTGGATGGCGAGGTTAGATTGACAATAAATGCACTAGGAGAACTAGCTCCAATTAGCACCTCTTGGTTTCGATACTAGTTTTTTTGGGTGAGTTATAGATGCAAATAGCTCAAACTAGCCCTCTTGTTTAGATATACTTTAGGGCTATTTGAGCCCAAACTAGCTCAAACTAACTGTAACCCGTGGATACAGTAGCAGATAATTTGTAAGAATGAACTAAACTCCTTCCGGCCCATAATATAAGATGTTAATTCATCTAATATGTGAGTATATTGGATGTTATAAGATACTCCCTCTGTTCCTAAATATTTGTCTTTTTAGATATTTCAAATGGACTACCACATACGAATGTATATAGACATATTATAAAAGAGTGTTGTACTACATCATTGTGTAATTGTTGTTTAGCTTCTAATATTAACTTGGTGCTTTTATGTACATATGTCATTGGTAAAGATCCGTATTCCGACCCTTTCTGCATATGGGGCAATGAGATATCGATGAACTAGCATCATGTGAGGAAGCTGGTAAAGATTGTTAGTAAAATGGGTCCAAAGATGGCAATTAAACTATTTGTTTACACTTTATCCAAGACAACAGCAAACCGCATGATGGTAAGTAAGAACTTTGCAACCTTCTTTTTACTGCCCATAATGAGTTGTGTTAGATGACAATGTCTGAATCTTTTTCCTATGCAGTGGTTGCCGAAGTAGTTTACTTAAGATTACCTCTCAAACTACATGATTGGTGGGCATGCAAAGGTTAAAGTATTTCTACCAGAACATGATGATTATTTAGATGTTTTCATGAAGACCGTGAAGGATGTGCAGTCGGCCATCACAAGGGGTTGGACTACAGTCGTGCGTGCCTTCTGCATGGAGGAGGGCACAATATGGGCATTCCGCTTCACCTTGTTCAGTAACCAGAATATATTTCTCCTCTTTCTTTACCATCTTTAATAGTACAAGTATACAACTATGGTTCATCATTCTTTATTTGGTTCTTATGTAATTCTTGAACATATGTACCTATGAATCGAATAATGCATTGGTTGTTTGAACCTGATGGATATGAATAAAGTTGTAGCATACATTCAAATTCAAATCCAAATCCGATACAATTTGGAAAAGCAGCAATTAAATTACGGTGAAATTACGCTCTCCAAGTTGTAAAACACAAACGTTTGCGATATGCACCATAATCGGAGATGGTTCATAGAGAGGAAATGTGTGCAAGCATGCACACAGTTGCCGTTTGCAAAGCGTGTGTGATGTCAGACAATATCACAAATGGTGCGAGCAAACTAAACGTTTGTGTTAGTTGCCTTACCGTACACGATTTGCAACCATGAACTGTTTCTGATGAAGTATGCATCGTAAACGTTGCACCACAGAATAGCGTGTGCGATAGTTGTCGTGTACGACGATGTTACGACGGTCCGACGTTTCGTAATCCTGTCCGACAGTCGTACCACAATTAGCTAATCTTCTTAACGGTGGAGTGTTTGTGATGGGCCGCACATCTTACATGTTCTATAATAGTGAACCGTTTGTGACGGGCCGCGCATCGTAAACGTAGCACCACAGAATACCAACTACGATGGCAATGCGAGCAGAAACGAGTAGGAGTACTTTAGGGGCCCTATCCCCAACAGTTTCTGGGTCGTGTGGGAAGGACCCCCCTATCACCCACACTCACTTGGCGATGGTTCCAAATGCCGTCGCGGAAAGGGGTTTTAAATCGTTTGTTTAGGACCGACGCGCACCAGTGTATTTTAATTACATGAAATTTAGATGGAGTCTGAAAATCATGAAAATTGGTGGGTGACCGTGGTGTGCTCTCACGACCCCATGGAATTGTTTTGGTAAATTTTGGCACAAGTTTTGATGATCGCTCCTTGGAAACCACAGCATCTCACAAGAAGGATCATGGTTTCCAATAGGAGATGTGGCAATTCAAACTCCAGTGGTCGATGACTTCATATCTTGGCATCATAAAAATTTCCACGGTATGCAATCACCATTATACCACAAGTTTTATTTTCTGCCTCATTTCAGGTACCTTTACTATATTTAAGACATTTTTTGAATTTAACATGCATTTTGTGCATATAAATCAAATCCTAACCGCAACTGCATGTGCTGATGAAAGGGATGAGGATTGTCGTTTGATCTGGCAGCATCCAACGGTGCAGACGTACGATTCGTGCAGTCTGGGTTCTGGCCAATCAGAATGCCCGACTCACATCACACCCATAGTAGGAGGGGGCAGGACATCGGCCATGGTTTGGTAGGCACATGGCTTTTATGAATGAACCATGTCCTATTTTAAAACACTTACATGAACTAACAACATATTTACATTTTAATGGAGATGGGAGTTCATCATTTCGCCTCGAATTTTTATTCCACGATAAGCAATCACCATTGTATCCTAGGTTCAATTTTCTGGTGCATTTCAGGTCCCGTTTGCTATATTTGAGCCATTTTTTGCATTTACCATGCATTTAGTGTGTGTGTGTAATATATATGTCTCGCAACTACACGTGGGTGTTAGCAAGATCAATTGTCTCGCAACTACACGTGGGTGTTAGCAAGATCAATTGTGTGTCGCTTTGAGAGTTTTCATTAATTGTCCGAGAGACTGGAAGAATTTTCAAACATTTCGGCCTTAGGGTGAAGCCACACGCACAGGCCTTGTTGGTATTTTAATTACAGGATATGCATATAGAGTCTGAAAATCACGAAAATCGGTGTGTCACCATGGCGTGCTCTCACGACCCCATGGAAATTTTTTGGTAAAGTTTGGCACAAGTTTTGATGCTCGCACCTTGGAAACCAGAGCATCTCACAAGAAGGATCATAGTTTCCAAAAGGAGACGTGGCAATTCGGACCCCAATCGACGATGACTTCATTGTTCCACCTCAATTTTTTTTCACGGTAAGCAATCACCGATATACCCTAGGTTTCATTTTCTAGCCCATTTCAGGTCTCGTCTGCTATATTTAAGCCATTTTTCATTTATTGTGCATTTAGTGCATATAAAATAAAAACCCTACTACAACTACATGTGGGTGTTAGAAAAGAAGGTGTACAAATCATTTATGTGTCGCTTTGCGAGTTTTCATCGATTGTCCGAGAAGTAGGGTGAATTTTCAAAAAAATCAGTTGCAAGGTGCAGCTACCGGCGTAGGCGTAGTTGGTATTTTAATTATATGAAATTCAGATGGAGTCCGAAAATCATGAAGATCGGGGTGTGATACGTCTCCAACATATCTATAATTTTTTATCGTTCCATGTTGTTTTATTATCAATCTTGGATGTTTTGTAATCATTTTATATCATTTTTGGTACTAACCTATTGACATAGTGCCAAGTGCTAGTTGCTGTTTTTTCCATGTTTTTTACATCGAAGAAATCAATATCAAACGGAGGCCAAATGCCACGATACTTTACGGAGATTTTTATTCGACCAGATGGAAGATATTGGGCCCTAGTTGCACCTGGGGGGAGTTCCGAGGAGGGGACAACCCACCAGGGCGCGCTCGGAGGCCCAGGGGCGCCCTGGTGGGTTGTGCCCACCTCGGATGCCCCCCGGACCGCCTCTTTGCTCTATAACTACCCCATTATTCCAGAAACTCTTGGGGAGTCAACGAAATATTCATCCAGCCGTCGTAGAGTCCAGAACCACCAGAACCAATCTAGACACCATCACGGCGGGGTTCACCACTTCCATTGGTGCCTCTTCGATGATGTGTGAGTAGTTCTTTATAGACCTTCGGGTCCATAGTTAGTAGCTAGATGGCTTCATCTCTCTCTCTCTCTCTTCATTCTCCATACAATGGTCTCTTGGAGATCCATATGATGTAACTCTTTTGTGGTGTGTTTGTTGGGATCAATGAACTTTGAGTTTATGATCAGATCTATCTTTTTATATCGATGAAATTATTTGAGTTTATTTGATATATTTTATGCATGATCTCTTATAGCCTCGTATTTCTTCTCCGATACTTGGGTTTTGTCTGGCCAACTTGATCTATTTATCTTGCAATGGGAAGAGGTGCCCGGTAGTGGGTTCAATCTTACAGTGCTTGATCCCAGTGAGAGAAAGGGAACCGACCCGTATGTATCATTGCTACTAAGGATAAAAATATGGGATATATATCTACCACCATAGATAAACAGATCTCATCTACATCATGTCATCGTTCTTACTGCATTACTCTATTTTTCCATGAACTTAATACACTAGATGCATGTTGGATAGTGGTCGATGTGTGGAGTAATAGTAGTAGATGTAGGTAGGAGTCGGTCTACTAATCTTGGATGTGATGCCTATGTAATGATCATTGCCTCTATATCGTCATAATTATTTGAGGTTCTATCAATTTCCCAACAGTAATTTGTTCACCCACCGCTTTGCTATTTTTCTCGAGAGAAGCCACTAGTGAAACCTACGGCCCCCGGGTCTCTTTCTCATATTATTTGCCTTCGCGGTCTATTTTTATTTGCTTTTATTTTCAGATCTATTAAACCAAAAAACCCAAAATACCTTGCTGCAATTTATTTTATTTGGTGTTCGTTCTATCAATATTTACAACTCTCTCCTGTCCACACGACTTTTCTGGCACTGTTACCCGAAAGGGATTGACAACTCCTTTAACGCGTCGGGTTGCGAGTGGTTGTTATTTGTGTGCAGGGGCTGTTTACGTTGTGTTGCTTGGTTCTCCTACTGGTTCGATAACCTTGGTTTCATATCTGAGGGAAATACCTACCGCCATTGTGCCACATCATCCCTTCCTCTTTGGGGAAAAAACCGACGTAGCTTCAAGCGACACCAAAAGGAATTTTTGGCGCCGTTGCCGGAGAGGATAAAGTCAAGATAGCCCCCTATGAACTAGCCATTTCTGGCGCCGTTGCCAGGGAGGATCTTCATCCTAACCAGGTTCCTAATCACGAATCTCATCTCCTTGCAATTTACATTATTTGCCATTTGCCTCTCATTTTCCTCTCCGCCGCTTCACAAAAATTTGCCGTTTTATTCGCCTCTCTTTTCCGTTCGCCGTTTTCTTGCCGGATCTGTTTTTGAGTGCAATCTTGTTGTGTGGTTATGATGAATCAAGAGAACACCAAGTTATGTGATTTCTAAAATACCAACAACAATGATTTTATCGACACTCCGCTTGCTCCTCCCGCCACTAGTGCGGAGACTTGTGATAATAATACTGCCTTGCTGATTATTGTTATGAAAGACCAATTTTCCGGTACTCCTAATGAAAATGCTGCGTCCATCTTTAATACCTCCGTGGAATTATGCGATATGCAAAATAAAAAGGATGTGGACAATGATGTGGTCAAGATGAAGTTATTTCCGTTTTCCTTGCGTGATTCTGCAAAAAATTGGTTATCTTCTTTGCCTCGCAATAGTATTGATTCTTGGAATAAGTGCAAAGATGCTTTTATCACTAAGTATTTTCCTCCCACAGAACTTATTTCCCTTAGAACCCAGATCATGAATTTCAAGCAACTTGAACATGAGCATGTTGCACAATCTTGGGAAAGGATGAAAATGATGCTAAGGAATTGCCCAACTCATGCGTTAAATCTCTGGATGATCATACAAAATTTTTATGCGGGGTTGAATTTTGTTTCTCGTAATCTTTTAGATTCCACCGCAGGTAGTACTTTTATGGAAATTACTTTGGGTGAAGCCACCAAATTTCTTGATAATATTATGGCAAATTATTCGCAATGGCATACCGAAAGAGCTCCTACTAGTAAAACTTTTAATTCGGTTGAAGAAATTTCTTCTTTGAGTGAAAAAGTTGATGCTCTTGTGAAATTGGTTGCTTGTAGAAGTGCTCCTATTGATCTTAATGATATGCCTTTGTCTACTTTGATTGAGAAAAATAGTGATGCCATTGATGTGAATTTCATTTCTTGAAATATTTTCAACAACAATGCTTATAGAGGTAATTTTAATCCTAGGCCTTTTCCTAGTAATTCCTCTAATAATTATGGTAATTCCTATGGAAATCAATCTTATAATAATAATAGGAACACCTCTGATCTTGAAAATAATATTAAAGAATTTATCAACACGCAAAAAGTTTTCAACACTTCCATGGAAGAAAAGTTGAATAAGATTGGTGATTTCTCTAGAAGTGTTGATAGAATTGCTCATGATGTGGAAAATCTCAAGATGAAAATTTTTGTGCCTAAGGTTGATGAATCAATTAATGCTCTTTATGTTTCTATGGATGAAAGTATGGAAAGAACCACTATGCTTAGAGCTAAAAGAGAATTCTTAGAAAAAACATTTTAATAGTGATTTCTTTCGCAAAAGTGATGAAGATCTTAAAATAATTGGTGTTTCTTCTATTGATTCCTTATTTAGTAAAGTTAAGATTGACGAAAAAGGGACAAGAGAACAGTCAACTTTAGGTAGAAGGCGTCCCAATATTTTGGAGGGTGAAAATCTTATTGAGAAAAATGATGAAAGTGGGTTTGAAGAGGTCAAAACTTTAGCTAGTGATCTGCCCACTCTTTTGGATTACAAAGACATTAATTATGATAGTTGCTCTTTGATTGATTGTATTTCTTTGTTGCAATCCATGATAAATTCACCCCATGCTTATGAACAAAATAAAGCTTTTACTAAACATATTGTTGATGCTATGATGAAAGCTCTTGAAGAAAAATTGGAATTAGAAGTTTCAATTCCTAGAAAATTGCATGATGAGTGGGAACCTACTATCAAAGTCAAGATTAAAAATTACGAGTATTTTTCTTTGTGTGACTTGTGTGCTAGTGTTTCTGCAATTCCAAAATCTTAATGTGATGTGCTTGGTCTTACCGATATTGAATCATGTTCTTTGAATTTGCATTTGGCGGATTCTACTATTAGAAAGCCTATGGGAAGAATTAATGATGTTCTTATTCTTTCAAATAGAAATTATCTGCCCATAGATTTTATTGTTCTTGATATTGATTGCAATCCGTCTTGTCCAATTATTCTTGGTAGACCGTTTTACGGACTGTCGGTGCCATGATTGATATGAAAGAAGGCAACATTAAGTTCCAATTTCCTTTGAGGAAGGGTATGTAACACTTTCCTAGTACTAGAATTAAGCCACCCTATGAATCAATCATGAGGGCATCTTATGGATCTCGAACCAAAGATGACAAAACTTAGATCCTTGCCTTATGCCTAGCTAAGGGCGTAAAACTATAGCGCTTGTTGGGAGGCAACCCAATGAATAAAATTTATTTTTGCTTTTTTGCTTCATGTTTTTTAGTATTAGCACAATTATGCTACTATTATGATTGTGTTTTTTGTGTTTTAATTAGTGTTTGTGCCAAGTAAAGCCTTTAGGATCTTCTTGGTGATAGTTGTTTGATCTTTCTAAAAACAGAAACTTTTACGCTCACGAAATTAATTTTTATTTTTTACCAGAGAGCGATAAAATACCCATTCCACTTTCAGTAGATCAATATAAAAATTTCTCAGGCCTTCCTAATATTTCAGAGTTTTTTGAGTTACAGAAGTATTCAAAATAGTCAGATTGCTATAGACTGTTCTGTTTTGATAGATTCTGTTTTCTTTGTGTTGTGTGCTTATTTTGATGGATCTATGGTTTTCTTTGATGAGTTTTTGCCATAGAAAAGTTGGAATACAGTAGATATAATATAAAAACAAAATATGAACTGTTTTGATACAGCACTTATAGTAGTAGTTTATTATTTTTATACTAACGGGTCTCATGAAGGCTTTGTTGAGTTATGTGTGATTGAAGTTTTCAAGTTTTGGGTTATCTTACGATGGATGAAGGAAGGATGTAAGAGCCTAAGATTGGGGATGCCCCGGCATCCCAAGCTATTATCCAAGAATGAGCAACAAACTAAGCTTGGGGATGCCCCCGAGTGGCATTCCGCTTTCTTCCAACAACTATCGGTATTTTACTCGAGACTATATTTTTATTCATCACATGATATGTGTTTTACTTGGAGCGTCTTGTATGATATGTGTCTTTGCTTGTTTTATTTTGTGTTTTAAGTCATCAATCCTTGCTGGAGACACCTATTTGAGAGAGCCAAAATTATGTCATGACTTGTTAGAATTGCTCTCTATGCTTCACTTAAATCTTTTATGAGGTAGGACTTGCTCTAGTGCTTCACTTATATCTTTTTGAGCATGGTGTGCTTAGTATTTTTGAATAAATTTTCTCTTGCATCACTTATATTTATTTGAGAGTTACTAAAATTTTAAAGAAATTCTCTCTTGCTTCACTTCAATTATTTTGAGAGAAAGAAGATTTGTTATGCTCATGATCTTAACTTATAATTGTTTGAGCATATCAAAAGTAATAGTATATGGAAATTAATTAGTCCCAAAGTGATAGATATCCAAGAAGGATAAAGAAAAGAAGGAAAAAATTTCATGAAGATCATTGGACAAAATAAACTTGATTCTTAGTAATAGTTTTGAGATATGATGATCTGATATGTGAGTCATGTTGATGAGTAATTATGCTTTAGTAAGAATATTGGTGTTAAGGTTTGTGATTCCCTATGGATGCACGAAAGTCAATAATCATGAAATGAAATTATATCCTACTTATGGTGCATTATTCGGTGTTAATTATGCTTAATGCTTGCTTATGAGATTATTCATTTCTTGGTTGGTTGCTTCCCAATCTTTTGCTAGCCTTCATTTTGCACCAAGTATGATCACAACTTGTGCGTCCAAAATCCTTTAAACCAGTTTTGCCACATGAGTCCACTATATCTACCTATATGCGGTATTCTTTTGCCGTTATGTGCCATCTCTAATTTTCAAAATAAACTTCTCTTTTGTGTGTTTGTTTCACTCGCGGAGCGGTGAGGGGTGGCTAATATTTTCCATGCTAGATGTCTTATTCTCAAGATGAGTGTTTATTCACTTGTCATTGCATGAGAGTAAGGCAAAGGTATTAGGGATGCCCAGTCCCGAAATGAAAAAAAAATGAATTTACTTTATGTTGTCAAATAATAAGTTCCTTTTAAAGTGTTGGTATGAAGGGCACCCGTGGATATGGTTAGCCATGGAAAGTGAAAGTTATGGTGGAAAAAAGGAATAAAATTTATTTTTTGTTTGGGAACCGCCTATGATATATCTATGCATGGAAATTATTGGGAACTCTAAGTCATTTTCGTTGGTGGGATGGATACACCTCTCAAAATGTTTTTATCTCTAAACTTTTGCTTTGAGCTCTAGCACCTCTACAAATCCCTACTTCCCTCTGCGAAGGGCCTTTCTTTACTTTATGCAATTTTTATTTTTTGAATTTGAGTCTCCATCTTCTCTTATAAAAGCACCAAGTAGGAGGCAATATGATCGTGCTTAAGTATTGGGTGTAGTTAATATTCGAGTGTGTTTCATGAATGGATCAATGTTTGAGCAGGATGGGCTAGGGATAACTTATTTTAGCGTTGATATTTTGCCAGACATGGTTCCTTGTTGATATGCTTGAGTATCTAAATTATTATGTCAAAACTAGACTATTGCTTTGAATCACATAAAGGTCCAAATGTCCATGCTATAAAGAAAATAATATGATATGACATGATGAACATCACTCCACATCAAAAATTCTGTTTTTATCACTTACCTACTCAAGGATGAGTAGGAGTTAAGCTTGGGGATGCTGATACGTCTCCAACGTATCTATAAATTTTGATTGTTCCATGCTGTTTTATTATCAATCTTGGATGTTTTATAATCATTTTATAGTCATTTTATATCATTTTTTGGTACTAACCTATTGACATAGCAAGAGCCAGTTGATGTTTTTTCCATGTTTTTTACAACGCAGAAAATCAATATCAAACGGAGTCCAGATGCCACGAAACTTTACGGAGATTTTTTATGGACCACATGGAAGATATTGGGCCCTGATTGCACCTAGAGCGAGTCCCGAGGAGGGGACAACCCACCAGGGCACGCCAGGAGGCCCAGGCGTACCATCATGGGTTGTGCCCACCTCGGGTGCCCCCCGGACCGCCTCTTTGCTCTATGAGTCGACGAAATATTCATCCAGCCACCGCAGAGTCCAAAACCACCAGATCCAATCTAAACACCATCACGGAGGGGTTCACCACTTCCATTGGTGCCTCTCCGATGATGCGTGAGTAGTTCTTTGTAGACCTTTGGGTCCGTAGTTAGTAGCTAGATGGCTTCATCTCTCTCTCTTGATTCTCAGTACAATGGTCTCTTGGAGATCCATATGATGTAACTCTTTTGCGGTGTGTTTGTTGGGATCGATGAACTTTGAGTTTATGATCAGATCTATCTTTTGATATCCATGAAAGTATTTGAGTTTCTTTGATCTCTTTTATGAATGATCTCTTATAGCCTGGTATTTCTTCTCCGATATCTGGGTTTTGTCTGGCCAACTTGATCTATTTATCTTGCAATGGGAAGAGGTGCCCGGTAGTGGGTTCGATCTTATGGTGCTTGATCCCAGTGATAGAAAGGGAACCGACACCTATATATCGTTGCTACTAAGGATAAAAAGAAGGGATCTATATCTACCGCCATAGATAAATGGATCTCGTCTACATCATGTCATCGTTCTTATTGCATTACTCTGTTTTTCCATGAACTTCATACAGTAGATGCATGTTGGATAGCGGTCGATGTGTGGAGTAATAGTAGTAGATGCAGGCAGGAGTCCGTCTACTAATCTTGGACGTGATGCCTATGTAATGATCATTGCCTGGATATCATCATAATTATTTGAGGTTCTATCTATTGCCCAACAGTAATTTGTTCACCCACCACTTTGCTATTTTTCTCGAGAGAAGCCACTAGTGAAACCTATGGCCCCCGGGTCTCTTTCTCATATTATTTGCCTTCGTGATCTATTTTTATTTTCTTTTATTTTCAGATCTATTAAAGCAAAAAACCCAAAAATACCTTTATGAAATTTATTTTATTTGGCGTTCGATCTATGAATATTTACAACTCTCTCCCATCCACACGCTATTTCTGGCACCGTTATCCGAAAGGGATTGATAACTCCTTTAATACGTCGGGTTGTGAGTGGTTGTTATTTGTGTGCGGGGGCTATTTATGTTGTGTTGCTTGGTTCTCCTACTGGTTTGATAACCTTGGTTTCATATCTGAGGGAAATACCTACCGCCGCTGTGCTGCATCATCCCTTCCTCTTTGGGGAAAATACCGACATAGCTTCAAGTGACATCAAAAGGAATTTCTGGCACCGTTGCCGGGGAGGATCAAGTCAAGATAGTCCCCCTCAACTAGCCAGTGTGTGAACATGGTGTGCTCTCACGCCCCCGTGGAAAAAAATTGATAAAGCTTGGCACAAGTTTTGAAGATTGCTCATTGGAAACCAGAGCATCTCACAAGAATTATCATGGCTTCCAAGAGGAGACGTGGCAATTCAAACTCCAGTGGTCGGTGACTTCATCGCTTGGCATTATAAAAATTTCTATGGTACCCAATCACCATTATACCACATGTTTTATTTTCTGGATCATTTCAGGTATCGTTTATATATTTAAGCCATTTTTCGAATTTAACATGTATTTTGTGCATATAAATCAAATCCCAACCGCAACTGCATGTGCTGGGATGAGGATTGTCGTTCGATTTGGCAGCATCCAACGGTGCAGATGTACGAGTCGTCGGGTCTGGGTTCTGGCTAATCATAATGCACGACTCACATCGCATGCAGTAGGAGGGGGAAGGGCATTGGCCACGGTTTGGTAGGCACATGGCTTTTATGAATGAACCGTGTGCTATTTGAAAACATTTGCATCAACTAACAACATATATACATTTGAATGAAGACGTGAGTTCACCGTTTCGCCTCAAATTTTTTTTCCACCATAAGAAATCACCATTGTACCCTAGGTTCGATTTTCTGGTGAATTTCAGGTCTCTTTTGCAATATTTGAGCCATTTTTTGCATTTACCATGCATTTAGTGTGTGTGTGTGCATCAAAATTGTGCTGCAACTACACATGGGTGTTAGCAAGATCATTTCTGTGTCGCTTTGCGAGTTTTCATTCATCGTCCGAGAGACCAGAAGAATTTTCAAACATTTCGGCCTCGAGGTGCGGCCACATGCATATGCCTTGTTGGTATTTCAATTACAAGAAATGCATATAGAGTCTGAAAATCATGAAAATTGGTGTGTCACCATGGCGTGCTTTCATGATCCCATGGATAATTTTTGGTAAAGTCTGGCACAAGTTTTGATGCTCGCACCTTGGACGCCGGAGCATATCACGAGAAGGATCATATTTTCCAAAGGGAGACTACAATTCAGACTCCAATCGTCAATGACTTCATCGTTCCGCCTCAAATTTTCTTTCATGGTAAGCAATCAAAGATATACCCTATAGGTTTGATTTTCTAGCCCATTTTAGGTCTCATCTGCTATATTTAAGCCATTTTTTGCATTTATCATTTATTTAGTGCATATAAAATCAATACCCTACTACAACTACATGTGGGTGTTAGCAAAGAAGGTGTACAAATCATTTGTGTGTCGCTTTGTGAGTTTTCATCCATTGTCCGAGAGACGGGGAGAATTTTCAAACATTTCGGCTGTGAGGTGCAGCCACCGACTTAGGCCTAGTTGGTATTTTAATTACAAGAAATTCAAATGTTCTATGGTACGCAATCACCATTATAACACATGTTTTATTTTCTGGCTCATTTCAGGTATCGTTTACTATATTTAAGCCATTTTTTGAATTTAACGTGTATTTTGTGCATATAAATCAAATTCCAACCGCAACTGCATGTGCAGGGATGAGGATTGTCGTTTGATTTGGCAGCATCCAACGGTGCAGATGTACGAGTTCTCGGGTCTGGGTTCTGGCTAATCCGAATGCATGACTCACATCACGCGCAGTAGGAGGGGGAAGGGCATTGGCCACGGTTTGGTAGGCACATGGATTTTATGAATGAACCATGTGCTATTTGAAAACATTTACATCAACTAACAACATATATACATTTGAATGAAGATGTGAGTTCATTGTTTCGCCTCGAATTTTTTTCCACCGTAAGCAATCACCATTGTAATCTAGGTTCGATTTTCTGGTGAATTTCAGGTCTCGTTTGCTATATTTGAGCCATTTTTTGCATTTACCATGCATTTTTTGTGTGTGTGTGTCTATATATATATATATAGTGTTACTATTCCTCACCCAGGGTGCAGAATAAGTTATTCTTCACCTGAGGTAATCTTACGATCATTTCATAATTAAATTACGTTTGGAAATCAAATAGTTGCATTCCTATTGATTCACTACGTCAAATTTGACATAAAAAAATAAAAATATAGCTCATAAGACAAGAAAATTTGCAGTTTATGTGTATTTTAGACTATGTTTTTACGTTTGTAATTTTACATAACATCAAATATTTTTTACGGCGATTATATATTTTCCTACAGTCTCTTTTTGCGTCGGAAATAAGACAAAACTTACGGAACGTAAAATTATGGTGCATTGATGGTAAAATAGAGGGGGGGTGAAAAATAACTATTCCTCACCCAAGGTGACGAATAGCGCGACCATATATATATATATATATATATATATGTATGTATGTATCAAAACTGTGCTGCAACTACACATGGGTGTTAGCAAGATCATTTCCGTGTCGCTTTGCAAGTTTTCATTCATCGTCCGAGAGACCAGAAGAATTTTCAAACATTTCAGCCTCAAGGTGCGGCCACATGCATAGGCCTTGTTGTTATTTCAATTACAAGAAATGCATATAGAGTCTGGAAATCACGAAAATCGGTGTGTCACCATGGCATGCTTTCACGATCCCATGGATAATTTTTGGTAAAGTTTGGCACAAGTTTTGATGCTCGCACCTTGGATGCCGGAGCATATCACAAGAAGGATCATATTTTCCAAAGGGAGACTACAATTCAGACTCCAATCGTCAATGACTTCATCGTTCCACCTCAAATTTTGTTTCACGATAAGCAATCACTGATATACCCTATAGGTTTGATTTTAAAGCCCATTTTAGGTCTCATCTGCTATATTTAAGCCATTTTTGCATTTATCATTTATTTAGTGCATACAAAATCAATACCCTACTACAACTACATGTGGGTGTTCGCAAAGAAGGTGTACAAATCATTTGTGTGTCGCTTTGTGAGTTTTCATCCATTGTCCGAGAAATGGGGAGAATTTTCAAACATTTCGGCTGTGAGGTGCAGCCACCGACTTAGGCCTAGTTGGTATTTTAATTACAAGAAATTCAGATGTTCTACGGTACGCAATCACCATTATACAACATGTTTTATTTTCTGGCTCATTTCAGGTATCGTTTACTATATTTAAGCCATTTTTTGAATTTAACGTGTATTTTGTGCATATAAATCAAATCCCAACCGCAATTGCATGTGCAGGGATGAGGATTGTCGTTCCATTTGGCAGCATCCAACGGTGCAGATGTACGAGTCGTCGGGTCTGGGTTCTGGCTAATCAGAATGCACGACTCACATCGCGCGCAGTAGGAGGGGAAAGCGCATTGGCCACGGTTTGGTAGGCACATGGCTTTTATGAATGAACCGTGTGCTATTTGAAAACATTTACATCAACTAACAACATATATACATTTGAATGAAGACGTGATTTCATCGTTTCGCCTCGATTTTTTTCCACCATAAGCAATCACCTTTCTACCCTAGGTTTGATTTTCTAGTGAATTTCAGGTCTCGTTTGCTATATTTGAGCCATTTTTTGCATTTACCATGCATTTAGTGTGTGTGTGTATCAAAATTGTGCTACAACTACACATGGGTGTTATCAAGATCATTTCCGTGTCGCTTTGCGAGTTTTCATTCATCGTCTGAGAGACCAGAAGAATTTTCAAGCATTTCGGCCTCGAGGTGCGGCCACATGCATAGGCATTGTTGGTATTTCAATTACAGGAAATGCATATAGAGTCTGAAAATCATGAAAATTGGTGTGTCACCATGGCGTGCTTTCACGATCCCATGGATAATTTTTGGTAAAGTTTGGCAGAAGTTTTGATGCTCGCACCTTGGACGCCGGAGCATATCACAAGAAGGATCATATTTTCCAAAGGGAGACTACAATTCAGACTCCAATCGTCAATGACTTCATCGTTCTGCCTCAAATTTTGTTTCACGGTAAGCAATCACCGATATACCCTATAGGTTTGATTTTCTAGCCCATTT
Organism: Triticum aestivum; assembly: GCF_018294505.1. Classification (NCBI taxonomy): domain Eukaryota; kingdom Viridiplantae; phylum Streptophyta; class Magnoliopsida; order Poales; family Poaceae; genus Triticum; species Triticum aestivum. The sequence continues at coordinate 208,702,404 of NC_057806.1, forward strand.
TAGGTCACATCTGCTATATTTAAGCCATTTTTGCATTTATCATTTATTTAGTGCATATAAAATCAATACCCTACTACAACTACATGTGGGTGTTAGCAAAGAAGGTGTACAAATCATTTGTGTGTCGCTTTGTGAGTTTTCATCCATTGTCCGAGAAATGGGGAGAATTTTCAAACATTTCGGCTGTGAGGTGCAGCCACTGACTTAGGCCTAGTTGGTATTTTAGTTACAAGAAATTCAGATGTTACCACATGTTTTATTTTCTGGCTCATTTCAGGTATCGTTTACTATATTTAAGCCATTTTTTGAATTTAACGTGTATTTTGTGCATATAAATCAAATCCCAACTGCAACTGCATGTGGAGGGATGAGGATTGTCGTTCGATTTGGTAGCATCCAACGGTGCAGATGTACGAGTCGTCGGGTCTGGGTTCTGGCTAATCAGAATGCACGACTCACATCGCGCAGTAGGAGGGGGAAGGGCATTGGCCGCGGTTTGGTAGGCACATGGCTTTTATGAATGAACCGTGTGCTATTTGAAAACATTTACATCAACTAACAACATATATACATTTGAATGAAGACGTGAGTTCATCGTTTCGCCTCGATTTTTTTTCCACCGTAAGCAATCACCTTTGTACCCTAGGTTCGATTTTCTGGTGAATTTCAGGTCTCGTTTGCTATATTTGAGCCATTATTTGCATTTACCATGCATTTAGTGTGTGTGTGTCTATATATATATATATATATATATATATATATATATATCAAAACTATGCTACAACTACACATGGGTGTTAGCAAGATCATTTCCGTGTCGCTTTGCGAGTTTTCATTCATCGTCCGAGAGACCAGAAGAATTTTCAAGCATTTCGTTCTCGAGGTGCGGCCACATGCATAGGCCTTGTTGGTATTGCAATTACAGGAAATGCATATAGAGTCTGAAAATCACGAAAATCGGTGTCACCATGGCGTCCTTTCACGATCCCATGGATAATTTTTGGTAAAGTTTGGCACAAGTTTTGATGCTCGCACCTTGGACGCCGGAGCATATCACAAGAAGGATCATATTTTCCAAAGGGAGACTACAATTCAGACTCCAATCGTCAATGACTTCATCGTTCTGCCTCAAATTTTGTTTCATGGTAAGCAATCACCGATATACCCTATAGGTTTGATTTTCTAGCCCATTTTAGCTCTCATCTGCTATATTTAATCCATTTTTTGCATTTATCCTGAATTTAGTGCATATAAAATTAATACCCTACTACAACTACATGTGTGTGTTAGCAAAGAAGGTGTACAAATCATTTGTGTGTCGCTTTGTGAGTTTTCATCCATTGTCCGAGAAACGGGGAGAATTTTCAAACATTTCGGCTGTGAGGTGCAGCCACCGACTTAGGCCTAGTTTGTATTTTAATTACAAGAAATTCAGATGGAGTCTGAAAATCATGAAGATCGGTGTGTGACCTTGGTGTTCTCTCACGACCCCGTGGAAAAATGTTGGTAAAGTTTGGCACAAGTTTTGATGATCGCTCATTGGAAACCAGAGCATCTCACAAGAAGGATCATGGTTTCCAATAGGAGACGTGGCAATTCAAACTGAAGTGGCCGGTGACTTCATCGTTTGGCCTCATGAAAATTTCCATGGTATGCAATCACCATTATACCACATGTTTGATTTTCTAGCGCATTTCAGGTATCACTTGCTATATTTAACACATTTTGTGAATTTAACATGCATTTTGTGCATATAAATCAAATCCCAACCGCAACTGCATGTGCTGATGATAGGAATGAGGATTACCATTCAATCTAGGAGCATCCAATGGTGTAGAGTATGATCCGCGGGGTTTGGGTTCTGGCCAATCAAAACACATGACTCACATCGTGCACACGATTTAGTCGGCACACATCTTTCATGAATGAACCGTGTGCTATTCGCAAACCACATTATATATATTCTGTTAATACATACTGGACTGAGATCAATTGAGTGTTCTACCTCTAGGGTATAATAATCATAAATAGTTCAAATTCATTGCCTGTGCTGACAACATATCAAGGTCAACATATTAACCGTTCTTACATCAAAAGGCCGGGCATAACTCACAAATTCAGTACACGTGATAGTTCTAAATTCAACGAATTAAGTTGCAAAATAGGCATAAAAACTAGTGTGACGGCTTAATTCCCATGTACATGGGGGAACTGGGATCATTAGGTTGAACCTGATTTAACTTAGGTTTTCTGATGATTTTACGCTTCTTTGTTTGGATGGTGCTTGTTACCTTGGCTGGTAACTTAGCAAATTCATCGTACTCATCCTCATCAGCAACATCCTCGACGCCGGGTACCCTCCTCTTCCCATGCATCACTACATAGAAGTTCCTATTCAAGGGGTCTTTCACATAAAAAATCTGGGTAGCATCGCTGGCAAGAATGAATGGGTCCGTGTGATATGCCATCATTGTCTTGTTAACACATGTCTTCCTGTAATCATCAACCTTTACCTGACTAAGAGGGATCCATGTGCACCTGAATAATGCCACCTTAACTTTCACATAGTTAAGCTCCCAAATCTCTTTGATGGTTCCATAGTATACCCTTTTATCAGTTTCTTCTACCGCATGCATTCTATTTGAACAGAGATGTTCTGATATGAGGTCTTCTCATCACGTTCCTCACTTTAGAACATGTAGCCATTTACGTCATACGCTTGGTACATCAACACCGTAGGTGATAGCTTTTGTGCCAACCACGTAGCAATGTCATCCATGGATCCGTGTGCCAAACGTTCCTTCAACTATCTGGCGTAGTCCTTATTGTGCGCCTTCATCTTGACATCAAATGGATGCAACATTGTTAAGAAGCTTCAACGTATCTCCTCCAAGCATTCGTCAGCAGCGTCAGTCCGGGTTAGTTCCATTCAAATCATGCAAATTAGACTCCAAAAAGGGCAAAAGAGTTTGGAAAAGTAGATACAATGGAGACGTATCAGTCCCGTCGCTCCTCTTCCCTCCTTCCCTTGTTTCTTCACGTTGACCCCTACCTCTCTATGTAACCTCTCTCTCTCTCTTGTTGTTTTCATAGTAGGATCCTCGTACGCGCCATGGATTCCTTGCCTTGCAGGATCCATCCATTCCCGTCATTCTATGGTCGGATCCGCGCCTCTCCGCCTTCCCATCGGTGACTTGCGACGTGCCACTGCCATTGTCGATGCCTCGTCTCGGGAGGACGACGAGCGAGCATCTGCTCTTGTGCATGTCCCCACGACCAAGCCCCCTTCGTTCACCCGTTGACCATGCCCTGCACGACCACATGCTCGATCTAGAGCATCGCCAGCGCTTCCACGTGGGCCACCCCGGCCTCGGTCAAGGCCTACTTGGCTCGGCCAGCCATGTCTGCGCCCACTCCAGGCCCAGCTCCAATGCATCGCTGCCCATGGCCCAACATGCTTCAGCCGCAGCCCAGCAGCTTCACCATGGGGTGAAGCCCATGGGTGAGCTCCCCACTGCCCCTCCGCTATATTTCGCCTTGTGCGTCTGATAGTTATGTTGCGCCTATTGCCCTGCTATACCTCTGCTTAGATTGAACCCGTATAGTGTTTTTTCCCGTCAGGGAATTTGCCAGTTGAACTAGGACATGCCTATTTACAGAAAAATGCCATCATTATAAATGCTCATAATTATTTAACCGTGCATCGTATTAAAGCAAACCTTACATGTAAAATGTGTAGAATTTCATGTAGCTTCATAATATCTAACTTTCATCCATGCTAAAAATGTTTAAAATTGCGGTTTTCATTAATTTTCTTAAATGACACGCTAAAACAGTTTATTTCATATCTTAATAACCATAGTTCGGAATTAAATGAATTATATATGTAACTTGATTAGAAAATGTGTAGGTCGACATGGTGCACTTGATTTTGCTGTTTAATATTATTAAAATTATGTTATAGGCAAAACAGTACCAAATTCGAAATTTACATATGTGGATTTTCTGGAATTGTTGTTTGTTGTTTCTGGCATCATTTAAATTTGCATAAATATGTAGTTTAATTATGCTTCACCTCTTGCCATGTTAACTAACATTTAATATTATCATCTTAAAAAACGAGAGTGAACTAAATACTTGAATGTGAAGTTTTGGTAATGCAACTCATTGCATATTGAGCTCCACTTAACTGTAGTGTTGATTGTTGCACTCTTGCCATACCATGCCTCATTAAACTAGACATGCATCCTACCTGATTGTGCATCATGCCATTTTTGTGCTTGTGTGTTTACTATGTTGTTTACTTCTTTATGGTTGTGCTTCTTCTCGAAAATTTTGGTACGTTGCAATCGTCGGGATTCATTCGACTACTTCATGGATTCGATCTTCTTCCTAGCGGGATTTTAGGCAAGATTACCATTACCTTGGATATCATTACTATCTTCCCTTTGCTAGTTGTATCGATGCTATCGCTATGTCGCCCTACCTACCACTTGTTTGTCAGCCTCTCAATTGCCATGATAAGCCTCTAACCTTCAACCAAGCCAGCAAACCATTGTTTGGCTATGTTACTGCTTTGCTCAGGCCCTCTTATAGAATTGCTAGTTTCAGGTGCAGTTGTAGGTTGTTCCATGCTGGGACATGGATATCATGGGATTTCATAATATCTCTTATTTCATTAATGCATCTATATACTTAGTAAAGGGTGGAAAGCTCGTCCTTTGACTGGTGTTTTGTTCCACTCTTGGCGCCCTAGTTTCCGTCATACCGGTGTTATGTTCCTTGATGAGCGCTCCTAACATGTGTGGGTATTATGGGGACCCCCTGACCATTCACTTAGGCTAAAACTCCTCCAGTAAGGCTCAACTTTGGTTTTAAAATTTGCCAGCATAATAATACTGAGTTAATTAATTAACTCATAGGGCTGTAACACCCACGATGCGGCTATATCTCCCACATGTCGGGGCACGACTTAGAGGCATAACCACATGGTAGGCATGTCGCAAGAGGGGTAATCTTTACACATCCCATGTACTGAATAAGAAATGGATAAAGAGCCGGCTTACAATCGCCACTTCACACAATACATAAATATAACATACATCATCCAGAATACAATCAAGGTCCTACTACGAAACCAACATAAAGAAAGACAACCCCAAATGCTAGATCCCCGATCGTCCCAACTGGGCTCCTCTACTGATCATCCGGAAAAGAAACATAGTAACGTCCCGAATCCTCGTCGAACTCCCACTTGAGTTCGGTAACGTCCCCTGCACTGGCATCATCGGCACCTGCATCTATTTGGAAGTATCTGTGAGTCACGGGGACTCAGCAATCTCACATCCGTGAGATTAGAACTATTTGAGCTTAAGGTAGGAAAGGGGGTAGTGAGGTGGAGCTACAGCAAAGCACTAAGCATATGTGGTGGCTAACTTACGTAAAAGAGAGCGAGAAGAGAAGCAAAGCACGGTCGAGAAGCTAAAGGTGATCAAGAAGTGATCCTGAAGCTACTTACGTTCAAGCATAACACGAGACCGTGTTCTCTTCCCGGACTCCGCCGAAAAGAGACCATCACGGCTACACATGCAGTTGATTCATTTTAATTAAGTTAAGTGTCAAGTTCTATACAACCGGACATTAACAAATTCCCATCTGCCCATAACCGCAGGCACGGCTTTCGAAAGCTCAAAACCCTGCAGGGTGTCCCAACATAGCCCATCACAAGCTCTCACGGTCAACGAAGGATATTCTTTCTCCCAGGAAGACCCGATCAGACTCGGAATCCTGGTTACAAGACATTTCGACAAAGGGAAAACAAGACCAGCAAAGCTGCCCGAATGTGCCGACAAATCCCGATATGAGCTGCACATATCTCGTTCTTAGGGCACACCGGATGAACACTACGTACAACTAAAACCAAACCTCAAGTTTCCCCGTGGTGGCGCTGCAAGTGGCTCTTTTTTGGACCAACACTTAGAGGAGCACTGGCCCGGGGGTTAAAAATAAAGATGACCCTTGAGTCCGCGGAACCCAAGGGAAAAGACTTAGGTGGCAAATGGTAAAACCAAGGTTGGGCCTTGCTAGAGGAGTTTTATTCAAGGCGAACTGTCAAGGGGTTCCCATTATAACCCAACCGCATAAGGAACACAAAATCAAGGAACATAACACCGATATGACGGAAACTAAGGCGGCAAGAGTGGAACAAAACACCGGGCATAAGGCCGAGCCTTCCACCCTTTACCAAGTATATAGATGCATTAAAGTAAACAAGATATAATAATGATATCCCAACAATATCCATGTTCCAACATGGAACAAACTTCAACTTCACCTGCAACTAGCAACGCTATAAGAGGGGCTGAGCAAAGCGGTAACATAGCCAAACAATAGTTTGCTAGGAAAGATGGGTTAGAGGCTTGACATGGCAATATGGGAGGCATGATATAGCAAGTGGTAGGTAGTGCGACATAGCAATAGAGCGAGCAACTAGCAAGCAAAGATAGAAGTGATTTCGAGGGTATGATCATCTTGCCTGCAAAGTTCTCAGAGTTGACGAAAGCTTGATCCTCGTAAGCGTACTCAACAGGTTCCTCGATCACTTAATCGTCTCCCGGCTCTACCCAAAGCAAAAACACAAGCAAAGGAACCAACAATCAATCACGATGCAATTCACAAGCATCATGATGCAAAACATGGCATGATATGCAAGACATGATATGCAATGCATATACGTGCTTCGGAAGGGAAAGATTGAACCAGGCATCAACTTGGCGAACCAAGTGTGCCGCTGGAAAGATGAGATGATTTCGGTCGAAATCGACATAAAGATCACCGGAATCGGATGCACGGTTTGCAAATGGAAAGCAAAACAAGAATGGCACAATTCTGCGATTAACAGCACGATGCCATCTAGAATGCAACAAGAAACTAAGCTACTGCGCTCCAACATAATAACAAAGCACATGGCAGTGATCTACTCAATATGCTTGACAAAACATGAACACTGAGATACTGCTAAATCACACAAGAGCAGGTTCAAACAAGCATGGCAAAAGTGCAAAAGATATCAGCATCACAGACTTAGTGAAAATACTAACATGCCAGAAATTAACACCAGGAAGAAATGTTTAGAGCTAGCAAACAACATGCTACATGAACATATCATAGCAAACAAAGGCATGGCATAAATCTACTAAATGCATAGAACAAAAGTACCTTACTAATGATCAGTCAAAAAGGCACAGAAGATATGATGGCACCCATGTAAACATAGCAAGTTTTATTAACAGATTCAGACTTAGCAGAAAACTTAGCGTGGCAAAAACAACATTATGGAGGCATCTTGGCATGCTTGTTCCACTCAACATACTGCACAAAATGACATGGAATAAATACTAGCATGTAGTGACATGGAAATGAAGCTAATCATGTGACAAACACCTACATAGCATGATTGAAAAATATCACACAAAAAAGACAAAACAGCCTCATGATGTAAAATGCCATGTTCATGAACTTGCTCAAATGCCAAAACCAATGCCACCACTGTGTGACACCCCCGATTCGACCGTACACTAATCATACACACAAATGTGTATGATCAAGATCCGGGACTCACGGGAAGATATCACAACACAACTCTACAAATAAAATAAGTCATACAAGCATCATATTACAAGCCAGGGGCCTCGAGGGCTCGAATACAAGAGCTCGATCATAGACGAGTCAGCGGAAACAACAATATCTGAGTACAGACATAAGTTAAACAAGTTTGCCTTAAGAAGGCTAGCACAGACTGGGATACAAATCGAAAGAGGCGCAAGCCTCCTTCCTGGGATCCTCCTAGACTACTCCTGGTCGTCGTCAGCGGGCTGCACGAAGGAGTAGGCATCTCCTGAGTAGTAGTAGTAGTCATTGATGATGGCGTCTGGCTCCTGGGCTCCAATGTCTGGTCGCAGCAATCGGGTATAGGAAGGGGGAAAAGAGGGAGCAAAGCAACCGTGAGTACTCATCCAAAGTACTCGCAAGCAAGGAACTACACTACATATGTATGCATTGGTATCAAATGAAATAAGGGTTTCACATGTGGACTAAACTGCAGCAAGCCGGAATAAGAGGGGGATAGCTAATCCTGTCGAGGACTACGCTTCTGGCCACCTCCATCTTGCAGCATGTAGAAGAAAGTAGATGGTAAGTTCACCAAGTAGCATCGCATAGCATAAACCTAACCAATGATCCTCCCCTCGTCGCCCTATGAGAGAGCGACCACCGGTTGTATCTGGCACTTGGAAGGGTGTGTTTTATTAAGTATCTGGTTCTAGTTGTCATAAGGTCAAGGTACAACTCCAAGTCGTCCTGTTACCGAAGATCACAACTATTCGAATAGATTAACTTCCCTGCAGGGGTGCACCACATTTCCCAACATGCTCGATCCCCTTTGTCCAAACACACTTTTCTGGGTCATGCCCAGCCTAGGAAGATCAACACGTCGCAGCCCTACCTAAGCACAACAGAGAGGTCAGCACGCCGGTCTAAATCCTATGGTGTAGGGGTCTGGGCCCATCGCCCGTTGCACACCTGCATGTTGCGAACGCGTCCGGAAGCAGAACTAGCCCCCTTAATACAAGAGCAGGCTTACGGTCCAATCCGGCGCGCACCGCTCAGTCGCTGACGTCACGAAGGCTTAGGCTGATACCACGACGTCGAGTGCCCATAACTGTCCCCGCGTAGATGGTTAGTGCGTATAGGCCAGTGGCTAGACTCAGATCAAATACCAAGATCTCATTAAACGTGTTATCTTGAAATAACCGCGAACACCGACCAAGGCCAGGCCCACCTCTCTCCTAGGTGGTCTCAACCTGCCCTGTCGCTTCGCCACAAAGATCCACACAGAGGGCTGTCGGGAAAGTATGTCCTTCCAGCCCCCAATTCGTGAATCAACCGCGGGTACTCCTCGAGCCAACCCGTCTTTTGTCACCACAATTATCATATATTATGTATAAGTATATCCCCGTGACCACCTCCCAAGTGATCACGGCCCGATAGTATAGCATGGAAGCCGGACAAGAATGTAGGGCCACTGATGGTAAACTAGCATCCTATTCTAAGCATTTAGGATTGCAGGTAAGGTGTCAACAGCTGGAGCAACAATGACAGGCTATGCATCAGAATAGGATTATAGGAAAGCAGTAACATGCTACACTACTCTAATGCAAGCAGTAGAGAGAAGAGTAGGCGATATCTGGTGATCAAGGGGGGGGGGCTTGCCTGGTTGCTCTCACAAGAGAGAGAGGTCGTCAACACCGTAGTCGTACTGGGTAGCAGCGGCGTCGGTCTCGGTGTCTAGCGAGAGAAGAGGGGGAAGAAACAATAAATATAATGCAAACAAATGCATGACGATGCATGACATGACAAAGCGTGATGCTAGGTGTGCCCTAACGCGGTACGAGATGGTACCGGTGAAGGGGGAAAACATCCGGGAATGTATTTCCGGTGTTCCGCATTTCCGGACAGATGAACCGGAGGGGGAAAGTTGCATGTTTGCTATGCTAGGGATGCGTGGCGGACGAACGGGTTGCTTATTCGGATTCGTCTCATCGTTCTGAGCAACTTTCATGTACAAAGTTTTTCCATCCGAGCTACGGTTTATTTTATATTAATTTTAAAAGATTTAAATCATTTTTAGGATTTTTTAATTAATTAAATCAACATTATCCAGAATAGTGTTTGCTGATGTCGGCATGATGTCAGCATGACATCAGCAGTTGACCTGGTCAACCTGACAGGTGGGTCCCACCTGTCAGTGACACATTTCATTATCTAGTTTAATTAACCTAATCAGGATTAATTAGGGGGGTGGGCCCCACTGTCATTGACTAGTTAATTAACTAAAAGTAGTTAGTTTAATTAGTTATTTGGTTAATCTAAATCATGATTAATTAGTTTAATTAATTGTTTAGTTTAATTAATCATGATTAATTAGTTTAATTAATTATTATTTTATTTATTTTTCATTTTTCATTTTTTTAAACCCCTTTTTTGAAATTTTGTTCTGGGGGGCTGGGCCCCATGTGTCATTGGCCAAAGGCCATACAGGGCGCGGGCGATGGTTATGGGCGTGCCCCGTTCGGGCGTACGCCTAGGGGCACGCAGACGTGGGCGCCGGTGGCCACGGCGGCGATGCAAGCGGGGTGGATCGCCGGAGCCGTCGGAAGCAGAGACGGGCAGCCGGGCATGGAGGGGCGCCGGCGGCCAGGGCTAGCAGCGGAGCAGCAGCGTGCAGCAGCGGTGAGGGAAAAGTGCGATGGCAGCAGCATGCGGCAGCGGCAACGCAGCTGCAGCGGCGGCAGCATGCGTGAGTGGGGAGGCGCGGCCTGGTGCGCGGGGCGCGCGGCCAAGGCACGGCCTGGATGCGCAGGGCGGGCGGTCGAGCGCGGCGACCGCGTTGTAGGGGCGCGGCACGCGGTGGGAGCGGTTGGCGTGCGCGCGCGAGATGGCGCGAGCGCGGTGCAGGCACGGGCACGGTGCGGTGAGCACGCATCGGACGCGGCCGGAGCACGTCAACCGCGGTTAAGATCAGCGGGGACCGTGGCGACGAGCGCGAGCGCGTGAGGGAGAGGAAGGGAGCGAGGCGGGGCTCACTAGGGCCGTAGGGGTTCAGGGCAGCGGGCTCGACGGAGGTTGGGGACGACGTGCGGCGTGGCGACGAGAAGATGTGGACGACGGGGCAGTCCAGCGGGATCCGGCGACGGTGGTGGTGCTCCGGTGAGGGACGTCGAGGCGATGGGGTCGGGAGCGGCTTTGGGCTGGTTTGGTGGGGAGGAGGGTTGAGGAGGCGGGCGCCGCCGACGGCGAAACGACTGGGCGGCGTCGGGGTTCGGTTCCCCTTCTCGATCCAGATCGGATCGGGAGGTGAGGGCTGACGAGGGGGAGTGGGGGAGTGGGTGGTGGCTAGGGTTGGACCAGGGGGAGTGGGGGTTATGGAGAGGACATGGGCCGACCGGTTGGGCCGGTGGAGGTCAGCTGGGCCACTTGGCCTAGCGGGGGGGCTTTTTCTTTGTTTGTTTCTTTTGTTGTTAGATTAGTCTTTCTCTTTTGTATTTTCTTTTCTTTTATTTATTTATTTTTCTGTTTTAAATCATTTTAAACTATTTAGGCCTTTTATAAAAAATGTGTTTAGTACACCATAATTTCCTAGGCATTTATTTGCACACACCAGATATTTTTGTTTTAATTTTTGAAATTTTTTATTATTTAACTATATTTTAAATTTGAATTTGAATCGGTTTTGAACTAGCGATAGGTTAGCAACAGTAACCGTGGTGACGTGGTATCATTACACGGGATTACTGTAGCATGATTATCCGGGCGTTACAAAACTCCTCCACTACAAGAAATCTCGTCCCGAGATTTAGGAGGTAGAAGGAAACAGTGCGGGGTATTCACCACGCAGGCGGTCCTCGCGTTCCCAAGTGGCCTCATCTTCAGAGTGATGCGACCACTGGACCTTGAGGAACTTGATCGCCTTCTGACGTGTGCGGCGTTCATCTTGGTCAAGAATGCGGACCGGATGCTCTTTATAGGAGAGGTCCTGTTGCAATTCGAGCACTTCATGATCCACTACTCGGATTGGGTCGTTGAAGCAACGGCGGAGCTGTGACACGTGGAACACATCGTGAACCTGAGAAAGGTTCGGCGGAAGCTCCAGTTGATATGCCACCTTTCCATGCCTTTCGAGAATAGTGAAGGGACCGATATAGCGAGTAGCTAGCTTGCCCTTGATCCCGAAGCGGTGAGCACCCTTCATTGGTGTAACTCGAAGACAAGCCTTTTTTCCAGGTTGATAGACCATGTCTTGGTGATGACGGTCATACTGACTTTTCTGACGTGACTGAGCAGTCTTGAGATTCTTGGGAATAATGCGGACTTGTTCTTCGGCCTGTTGGATAATATCCGGACTGAAGAGTGGACGTTCTCCAGTTTCTGACCAGTTCATAGGGGTCCGACACTTTCGTCCATATAGCACTTTGAAGGGGGACATCTTCAGACTAGCTTGATAGCTATTATTATAAGAGAACTCGGCATATGGAAGAGATTCCTCCCATTTCTTGTCGAAGGAAACTACACAAGCTCGAAGCATGTATTCAAGAACTTGGTTGACACGTTCAACTTGACCTTGCGACTAAGGATGAAACACAATACTGAACGACAGATGAGTTCCCATAGCTTCTTGGAAACTTGCCCAGAATCTTGAAGTGAATAAGCTGCCACGGTCTGAACTGATAACCAGTGGAATACCGTGAAGTGAAACAATTATGGACATGTAGAGAGTTGCAAGATGGCTAGCAATGATTGTTTCTTTAACCGCCAGAAAATGTGCAACTTTAGAAAGCCAATCAATGACGACAAGAATAGCATCATTACCTTTCTGCGATTTGGGAAATCTAGTGACGAAGTCCATTTCAACATGGTCCCATTTCCATTTAGGAATAGAGATAGGTTGCAGAGTTCTAGTAGGCCTTTGATGCTCTGCTTTGATACGGCGGCAAATGTCACACTCAGCAACATAACGAGCAATGTCCTACTTCATATTAGACCACCAGAATCTCTGACGGATGTCCTGGTACATCTTTGTACTACCGGGATGAATAGACAAAGGCATATCATGAGCTTCTTTCATAACCTTTTTAGTCTGATCCAGGTTTTTCCTCGAACGTGGTACCACTAGGCGGCCTTTGAAGTACAAGGCGCCATCATCGGCGATAGAGAAGAATGAGGGCTTTCCTTCTGCTAGATGACGTTTAATATTATGGACTTCAGAGTCATAATCTTGAATAGTCTTTATACCATCTACGAGATCTGGTACGACAGCCAGGGTATTTAGACAACCCTTATTAACAACATGAAGATTCATCTTCTGGAACTCTGGGGGAGGGGGAGCGAGTGCTCCAGGAGGAACAATATGAAGGTTCAGCTTTGTAAATTCTTCGACAAGCGAGGGCTAAACTTTGTGAACCTAGAGGTGGTTGCAGTAAGACTTGCGGCTCAAGGCATCAGCCATTACATTAGCCTTGCCTGGGGTATAGGATATACCAATGTCAAAGTCTGCAATAGTCTCCATCCATCTCTGCTGACGGAGGTTCAGGTCTGGCTGAGTAAACAGATACTTCAGACTTTGATGGTCGGTGAAGATCTCGCAATGATTACCGAGAAGGTAATGTCGCCACTGCTTCAGTGCATGAATTACAACAGCAAGCTCGAGGTCATGGACTAGGTAGTTTTCTTCATGAGGGCGCAGTTGACGAGAGGCATAAGCAATCACTCTGCGCTCTTGCATTAGGACACAGCCTAATCCTTGACGGGAAGCGTCGCAGTAAATGACGAAGTTCTTCTTAGTATCAGGTGGAGCAAGCACTGGGGCAGAAGTCAACTTGTCTTTGAGTGCCTGGAAACTTTCCTGACACTTGCCTATCCATTCGAACTTGACACCCTTATGCAAGAGATTAGTCAGAGGCCTGACAATCTTGGAGAAGTTCTCGACGAATCGACGGCAATAGCTGGCGAGACCGAGAAAACTTCGGACTTGCTTGACATTCTTCGGAGGAGTCCAATCGAGAATAGCCTGAACTCGTTCAGGGTTGACGGCAATACCATCCTTGGAGATTACATGCCCAAGATAGGTTACTTCGGGGAGCCAGAATTCACACTTGGAATACTTAGCATATAGTTGATGCTCTCGAAGCTTTTCCAGCACAAGACGAAGATGTCCAGCATGTTCTTCTTTGTTCTTGCAAAATACCAGGATATCATCCAGATAAACCACGATGAACTTGTCGAGGTAATCCATGAATATATAGTTCATCAGACGAGAGAAGGTGGCGGGAGCATTCGTTAAGCTGAATGACCTGACGGTGTACTCGTAAGATCCATACCGAGTCACGAAGGCGGTTTTTGGGATATCCTCTTCACGAACACGGATCTGGTGGTAACCCAACCTCAAGTCGAGTTTGGAGAACAGTGATGAGCCACCAGTTGATCATAAAGATCATTGATCCGAGGAAGAGGATATTTATTCTGAATGGTAGCTTGGTTTATAGGATGGTAGTCTTGGACTAATCGGTTTGTCCCATCCTTCTTCTTAACAAAGAGAGAAGTTGCTCCCCAAGGAGAGAAACTTGGGCGAATGAAACCTTTGACAAGAGATTTGTCGATTTCCTCCTTAAGCTCAATGAGTTCATGTGGCGGCATATTGTAGGGTCGTTTGGCTATAGGGGTGGTGCCGGGTCTCAAGTCGATGATGAATTCGACAGCTCTAGCAGGGGGAATCCCTGGGAGTTCTTCTGGGAAGACGTCTTGGAATTCACGAACGACGGGAATGTTTTCAATGCCCTCGAGTGGTGCAGCATTCAACACATTCAAGGCATAAAGTCGTGCCTCAGTGTTCTGAACTAGATGAGCTTGGTAAGCAATTATTTCATCAGAAGGGTGTAGCAGATGGACGACCTTAGTGGCGCAAACTATAGAAGCAGTATGCGCTTTCAACCAATCCGTTCCCAGACTGAGGTCGGTGATATAGGACTTCAGTATGATGGGAGAGGCAAGGAATTCCAGTCCTTCAATTTCAACGGGAACATTGTGACTAACCATAGAAGTTTGACACTGGCCCGCAGGAGTGTGTACCACAATCGTAGTGCTCATCTCTTCGTATTTAATGCCATGCATGAATGCAAACTCAGCTGATATGAATGAATGTGATGCTCCTGTATCAAATAAAACAGATGCTGGTACTGAATTTATGAGGAGTGTACCCATCACGGTAGCAGGCTGGTCTAGCACTTCATTGAGATCAACATGGTTGGCATGAACAAGACCATAAGACTTGGCATTGTTGTTGCGAGACTGGTTGTTTCCACAGCCAGCTGCCGGAAGGGCCAGTTGATTCTGATTGCAGTCTCTGGCACGGTGACCTGGCTGACCACACTTGTAGTAGAGACCATTATTGGGAGTGGGAACATGAGCTTGGGGAGGTGGAGCTGGAAGCCTTGGCTGCCTAGTTGGTGGGGAAGGCAGACGTGGTGTAGCATAGGACTGCCTTGGAGCAGGTGCAGTTGGCTGGTACATGTTGTTGGGAATCCATATCCTACGCTTCTGCGAGGACGGGCCCGAAGATGAGCCCGTGTCACGGTTGCGCCTGTGAGAGCTTTGGTGTTCCTGCAGACCAGTTTCGACATTGATGGCCTTGTTCACCAGGGTGGCGAAATCAGCAAAGTCATGCACTAGAAGTGCGAGCTTGATGTCAGCTTGAAGGCCATCACGGAACTTCTCCTGTCTGCGTGCATTAGTTGCAATGTCCTCTTCAGCATAGCGAGACAAGTCAAGAAACTCCCGTTGATAAGCTTCCACAGTTTTGTTGCCTTGGTTGAGGCTGCAGAACTCGCACTTCTTACGGTCCATGACTCCCTGAGGAATGAAGCGAGCACGGAAAGCAGCTTGGAAGTCTCGCCAGGTGATGATTGTTCCAACTGGCAGAGTACGTCTGTGGATGTCCACCATTGAGCAGCAGGTCCTTTCAGGAAGAAGGAAGCAAAGGTGACATAGCTGGCAGGGGCTACATCAGCAGACTCCATCTCATAGGTCATGTCACGGAGCCAGCACTACTAGGAAAAGGCCTACTAGTGGCGCACCAGTTTTGCCTACTAATGGCGCACTAGGTGCGCCATTAGTACCACGCCACTAGTATTTTTACTAATGGCGCACCTGTAGTGCGCCATTAGTATGCCTAGAGGTGCACCATTACTATCTGACTTAGTAATGGCGGACCACATTGAAGTGCGCCATTAGTAATAATTTTTTTCATTTTTTTTAAAATATTTTTTTATTTTTTTTATTAATCTCGGGTCACTATGGCTTAATATCAAGTCAAATCACACTCCATGCTCAAACTTCCCGAAAGGTCACCCATCCTCACACTACTCCAACCCAAGCACGCTTAACTTTAGAGTTCTATCCAACCCCAGCACCAGCTCACTTCTAAGGAACTTGTTGATATACCTAGCATATCAATCCTATTAAACCTTGTTGATGTTAGGACTTTGTTCATGTTCATGAGTGTGATGAAATTTTGAAAAAATATTTCAAACTTCCGTTCATATTACGTATCATATTTTGAAAAAAAAATCCCGAAAAAAATCG
The DNA here is from genome assembly GCF_018294505.1 of Triticum aestivum. Taxonomy (NCBI): domain Eukaryota; kingdom Viridiplantae; phylum Streptophyta; class Magnoliopsida; order Poales; family Poaceae; genus Triticum; species Triticum aestivum. The sequence continues at coordinate 208,718,598 of NC_057806.1, forward strand.
AAACTATTTTTTGAATATTTTTAAAAACTTCTGTTACTAGTGGCGCACCTAGCATACGGTGCGCCACTAGTAAGTTTGAAATTTTTTGAATATTTTTGCCTCCAGATCTTAAAAGCCCCGTAACTTTTTTTCTGTTGGGTTTTTGAGGATTTTGAAAATGTTTAACGGGGAACCCCCAGTTAAATTCGGATGTAACTTTTCGAGTAGATGATTTTTCATATAGAAAACTTTTTAATCCGAGTTCGTATGCAAAAGTTATGCCCATTTTACAAATTCTAGAGAGATTTTGCAAATAAAATCGAAATTCATATTTATAAATTTTCCCAACAACTATACCACATATCACATGGGAAACTTATTTTCTTTTATTTTTTGACATTTTCATCATTTTCTTTTATTTTTTTTTAAACTGAAAAGGCGGTCCACAGGGGGGGGGGGTTGCATGCGAGGGAATTTTTGGGCCAAGTTAGTAACGGCGCACCGTGGGGGTGGTGTGCCATTACTAGTTGAACTAGTAATGGTGCACCACTCCCACGGTGCGCCATTACTAGTTTTCAAAAAATATAAAAAAATTGAAAAATATCTACTAGTGGCGCACCGTGGATGTGGTGCGCCATTACTAGTTTAACTAGTAATGGCGCACTATCCCCTGGTGCACCATTACTAGTTTTGAAAAAAAAAATTGAAACAAACATTTGAATTTTTTTTACTAATGGCGCACCGTGGATGTGGTGCGCCATTACAAGTTTAACTAGTAATGGTGCACCACCCCCACGGTGCGCCATTACTAGTTTTCAAAAAAATAAATAAAAAAAATCTTGTTACTAATGGCGCACTGTGGATGTGGTGCGCCATTAGTATTTGGACACTAATGGCGCACCAACACATGCTGCGCCATTAGTATATAGTAGTGGCGCACCACATGTCTGGTGCGCCATTAGTGTCAATTCCATCTATAGCCCTTTTCCTAGTATTGCAGTCATCAGCATCCAGAGGCTGAGTTGAGCTGCGGTACACAGTTGGGTTGAGACGCATGAAATCCTGCAGAGTCAGTTGGGTTGGCTGCTGGTTCATATTGGGGCGAGGAAACTGAGCCATAATATTCTCCATGAACTGGCGATTCAGCTCAAACTGTTGCATCATCCCAGCCATCTACTCAGGCGGGGGTGGGGGAGGGTCACCACGACCATGACCACCTAGTCTAACCATCCTGTTAATATATAACATGGGTGGTTCAACATAGAGAATTTGCAAGGGCAAAAATCATTCATGATGAAACATGCATAATGAAAGTAAGAAGGTAGATACTACATAGTAGTTGGCATATCTTACAAAAGAGATCATGCACAGAGTTCGGTACACAGCGTTCAGTACATAGGCTAAGAACATCATAGGCGGCACGCATGCTCACGGCGAATGCATCTAACACTAACAAGCAAGCCTACATCAGTCCCAGGAGGAATTGTGGAGGTAGGTGTAGCCTGACAGCTGGTAGTGACGCGAAGGGAAGACCTCCACGCGAGTAGCCTGGGGTCCGCGGATACTCTGGTGCGGAACCCGACGCACAGGTGGCAAGAGAGGACCAAGTGCGGGAGAGTAGCCTCCCACATCTGGCCAGCCGACGCCCTGGGGCATCACGGTCCTGGAAGGGTAGCTTGCAGAACGCGACAGATCACCAGATCAGACAGAGGGGTGCAACAGCGTCAGAGCATGGTACAGGTGCTGACGGGTGGTGTACAACTCGTGGCGTAGAGCTCGGTTAGCTCTATTCAGCCAATCAACATGCAGAACCAGGTTCTGATGGTAGAAGGGATCTTGGGTGACAGTAGAGTAGGCAGCAGTGTAGTATCCCTCCGCACCAACATCGGATGCGATAGCAATGTGCCTGAAGGGGGAGGTGTCCAACTCCTGATACTCTCCACGAAGACGTGTCAGAGCAGCATAACCAACATCGTGGACCGCCATGTCGATAGTCACTCCAACGCCATGAGCAGTGTGTAACACGGTAGTGGAGTCATACTCCCGAGAGTAGAGGTGCACGATGGCACGGTGCTGCTCCTGGTTGAAGTCCTGGTACTCCTCGTAGACGGTGTACTCAGGGTGCCAGCGATAACCCAGATAGGTCATCATCCCAACCAACACAGCAGGTGATCCTGAGGCACCAATGGCCGTCATGTGGCGCATGACCTGTCTCGTGGGTTCCATCTGAAAACAAAGATGTTTTCACAGGAGTTAAATGACAATGTCGATAATGTTCAAACACTACTCTAAAGAATAGCTAGGGCCTATCCAACTTTGGGATGAACGTGGTCACATGATCCTAATGTTAAAGTTAGTAAAATCGTTTAACCCGAGTAGAAGAGAGTTCAGAGTCCCAGAGTAAGGATCGAGGAATAAAAGATCCTAATCCCAACCAGATGGCGACGTGGGCTTGTAAGGCACACAGCCATGTTAGTAAAAGTTTTTGCAATGTCTAGACTCAACTTCGGCCAAGGAGTGTGGAAGGGGGATTCCTACAGGCAGTCGGCTCTGATACCAACTTGTGACGCCCCCGATTCAACCGTACACTAATCATACACGCAAACGTGTATGATCACGATCAGGGACTCACGGGAAGATATCACAACACAACTCTACAAATAAAATAAGTCATACAAGCATCATATTACAAGCCAGGGGCCTCGAGGGCTCAAATACAAGAGCTCGATCATAGACGAGTCAGCGGAAACAACAATATCTGAGTACAGACATAAGTTAAACAAATTTGCCTTAAGAAGGCTAGCACAAACTGGGATACAGATCGAAAGAGGCGCAGGCCTCCTGCCTAGGATCCTCCTAGACTACTCCTGGTCGTCGTCAGCGGGCTGCACGTAGTAGTAGGCACCTCCTGAGAAGTAGTAGTCGTCGTCAACGGTAGCGTCTGGCTCCTGGGCTCCAACATCTGGTCGCAGCAATTGGGTATAGGAAGGGGGAAAAGAGGGAGCAAAGCAACCGTGAGTACTCATCCAAAGTACTCGCAAGCAAGGAGCTACACTACATATGTATGCATTGGTATCAAATTAAATAAGGGTATCATATGTGGACTGAACTGCAGAAAGCCGGAATAAGAGGGGGATAGCTAATCCTGTCGAGGACTACGCTTCTAGCCTCCTCCATCTTGCAGCATGTAGAAGAGAGTAGATAGTAAGTTCACCAAGTAGCATCGCATAGCATAAACCTAACCGATGATCCTCCCCTCGTCTCCCTGTGAGAGAGCGACCACCGGTTGTATCTGGCACTTGGAAGGTCGTGTTTTATTAAGTATCCGGTTCTAGTTGTCATAATGTCAAGGTACAACTCCAAGTCGTCCTGTTACCGAAGATCACGGCTATTCGAATAGATTAACTTCCCTCAGGGGTGCAGCACATTTCCCAACACACTCGATCCCCTTTGTCCAGACACACTTTTTTGGGTCATGCCCGGCCTCGGAAGATCAACATGTCACAGTCCTACCTAAGCACAACTGAGAGGTCAGCACACCGGTCTAAATCCTATGGCGCAGGGGTCTGGGCCCATCGCCCGTTGCACACCTGCACGCTGCGAACGCGGCCGGAAGTAGAACTAGCCCCCTTAATACAAGAGCAGGCTTACGGTCCAATCCGGCGCGCGCCGCTCAGTCGCTGACGTCATGAAGGCTTCGGCTGATACCACGACGTCGAGTGCCCATAACTGTCCCCGCGTAGATGGTTAGTGCGTATAGGCCAGTGGCCAGACTCAAATCAAATACCAAGATCTCGTTAAACGTGTTATCTTGAAATAACCGCGAACACCGACCAGGTCCAGGCCCACCTCTCTCCTAGGTGGTCTCAACCTGCCCTGTCGCTTCGCCACAAAGATCCACACAGAGGGATGTCGGGGAAGTATGTCCTTCCAGCCCCCAATTCGTGAATAAACCGCGGGTACTCCTCGAGCCGACCCGTCTTTTGTCACCACAAGTATCATATATTATGTATAAGTATATACCCGTGACCACCTCCTGAGTGATCACGGCCCGATAGTATAGCATGGCAGACGGACAAGAATGTAGGGCCACTTATGGTAAACTAGCATCCTATACTAAGCATTTAGGATTGCAGGTAAGGTATCAACAGCTGGAGCAACAATGATAGGCTATGCATCAGAATAGGATTAACAGAAAGCAGTAACATGCTACACTACTCTCATGCAAGCAGTAGAGAGAAGAGTAGGCGGTATCTGGTGATCAAAGGGGGGGCTTGCCTGGTTGCTCTGGCAAGAGAGAGGGGTCGTCAACACCGTAGTCGTACTGGGTAGCAGCGGTGTCGGTCTCGGTGTCTAGCGAGAGAAGAGGGGGAAGAAACAATAAATATAATGCAAACAAATGCATGACGATGCACGACATGACAAAGCGTGATGCTAGGTGTGCCCTAACGCGGTACAAGATGGTACCGGTGAAGGGGGAAAACATCTGGGAAAGTATTTCCGGTGTTTCACGTTTTCGGACAGATGAACCGGAGGGGGAAAGTTGCGTGTCGGACGAACGGGCTGCGTAACCGGATTTGTCTCGTCATTCTGAGCAACTTTCATGTACAAAGTTTTCCCATCCGAGCTACGGTTTATTTTATATTAATTTTAAAAGATTTAAATCATTTTTAGGATTTATTTAATTAATTAAATCAACATTATCCAGAATAGTGTTTGTTGACGTCAGCATGATGTCAGCATGACATCAGCAGTTGACCTGGTCAACCTGACAGGTGGGTCCCACCTGTTAGTGACACATTTAATTATCTAGTTTAATTAACCTAATCAGGATTAATTAGGGGGGGTGGGCCCCACTGTCATTGACTAGTTAATTAACTAACAGTAGTTAGTTTAATTAGTTATTTGGTTAATCTAAATCATGATTAATTAGTTTAATTAATTGTTTAGTTTAATTAATCAAGATTAATTAAGTTAACTATTTATTTATTTAATTAATTACTTATTATTTTATTTATTTTTCATTTTTCATTTTTAAACCCCTTTTTCTAATTTCGTTCTGGGGGCTAGGCCCCATATGTCATTGGCCAAAGGCCATACACGGCGCGGAGGACGGTTACGGGCATGCCCCGTTCGGGCGTACGCCCAGGGGCACGCGGGCGTGGGCGCCCGACGGCCACGACGGTGATGCACGCAGGGTGGATCGCCGGAGCCACCAGAAGCAGAGACGGGCAGTCGGGCATGGAGGGGCGCCGGCGGCCAGGGCTAGCAGCGGAGCAGCAGCGCGCAACAGCGGTGAGGGAGAAGTGCGACGGCAGCTGCATGCGGCAGCAGCAACGCAGCTGCAGCGGCGGTAGCTTGCGTGAGCGGGGAGGCGCGGCCTGGTGCGCGGGGCGCGCGACCAAGGCACGGCCTGGATGCGCAGGGCGGGCGGTCGAGCGCGGCGACCGCGGTGCAGGGGCGCGGCACGCGGTGGGAGCGGTTGGCGTGCATGCGCGAGATGTCGCGAGCGTGGTGCGGGCGCGGGCACGGCGCGCTGAGCACGCATCGGACGCGACCGGAGCCCGTCAACCGCGGTTAAGATCGGCGGGGACTGCGGCGACGAGCGCGAGCACGCGAGGGAGAGGAAGGGAGCGAGGCGGGGCTCACTGGGGCCATAGGGTTTCAGGGCAGAGGGCTCGATGGAGGTTGGGGACGACGTGCGGCGTGGCGACGAGAAGACGTGGACGATGGGGCAGTCCAGCGGGATCCGGCGATGGTGGTGGTGCTCTGGTGAGGGGCGTCGAGGCGATGGGGTCGGGAGCGGCTTCGGGCTGGTTAGGTGGGGAGGAGGGTTGAGGAGGCGGGCGCCGACGACAGCGAAGCTACTGGGCGGCGTCGGGGTTCGGTTCCCCTTCTCGATCCAGATCGGATCGGGAGGTGGGGGCTGACGAGGGGGAGTGGGGGGAGTGGGTGGTGGCTAGGGTTGGACAGGGGGGGGTGGGGGGTTATGGAGAGGACATGGGCCGACCGGTTGGGCCGGTGGAGGCCAGCTGGGCCACTTGGCCCACCGGGGGTGGGGCCTTTTTTTGTTTGTTTCTTTTTTTGTTAGATTAGTCTTTCTCTTTTGTATTTTCTTTTCTTTTATTTATTTACTTTTCTGTTTTAAATCATTTTAAACTATTTAGGCCTTTTATAAAAAATGTGTTTACTACACCATAATTTCCTAGGCATTTATTTGCACACACCGAACATTTTTGTTTTAATTTTTGAAAACTTTTATTATTTAACTATATTTTAAATTTGAATTTGAATCGGTTTTGAACTAGCGATAGGTTAGCAATAGTAACCGTGGTGACGTGGTATCATTATGCGGGTTTACTGTAGCATGATTATCCGGGCGTTACATACTGGATTGGTGGGATTTTTCTACCCCAAAAACATATATATATATATAATATGTTGGGTCCCTGTAGAAAAATCCCCACAAATGCTAAGAATGCCTAACTGCCTAAAAAGGAAATAAGAAGAAAAGGGAAAATACCCAAAATGGCCATGTCCCGATCTGGACTCGCCAGATAAGGAAAAGGCCCGATCTGGAAAGATCGAAAATGGGCAAGCTGCCCAATTAGGTTTAAGAACAGGGGCGAGAGGATGACATGTGGGCCCGTGGGTGCGCGTGTGGGAGTGAGGCTGATAGGTGGGACCTGGCCTCTGTCTCGCTGACCAGTGGGTCCGGTCGGGGCCCACAAGGCGGTGACGCAAGCGCGCGGGAGCAAGGGAAAACAGAGGAGGGGGTCGGCGGCGACCGAGCACGGCGGAGGCCTTGTCGAAGTTGCTCTAGTGGCCTAGCAGAGCGGCGGAAGGGTGCAGTAGGGTCACAGGAGAAACCCGCGTCCCCGGGTGCCACTAGCCGTATCGGACGACGTGGAGTCGATGCCGGCGACGAGCTACAGAGGCGGTGACGGTGCGGACGCACGCGGCGAGGCGGATAGCTACGCGAGCAGCTAAGGGCACGGATCGACCCTACTCTAAGTGGCGAGCACGACGGACACACGCAGACGGGCAGCCGGGGACGGAGCACTCGCCGGAGACGAGGTCCGACGGCGGCGACTCGGGCGGACAGCGCGGGGCTAGCTATGGCATGCAAAAGAGGGGGAGAAAGGCACGAGGCTGTACAGGGGCTTACCACGAGCACGATAGTGCGCTCGGTTGGACGGGAGGTGGACGGAGACGAGCACAGCAGCGGTCGAACACCTACAGGTACCGCGGGGAAGAATAGGAAGGAGTCGACTCCGTCTTGGCATCCCGCGGTGAAGTAGTGGACGTCGAGGATGTAGACGACGTCAGGGAGGAAGACGAACATGATTGCTGGGGTGGAGGTGGTCGAAGATCACGCCGGCGATGAGCTCGCACGCTCGGATGCGCTCGCAGCGTGGGTGGCGCGGCGAATCTGGAGGCTCTCTCACCTGGCGGCGGCGGCGAGAGGGAAGAGGGGAAACCCTAAACGTGCGTGGACATGGAGAGAGGTTAAAAGGAGGGCCAGGTCGAGGGTTTGGAGCGGCGACGCTCTCGGCCGTGGCCATGTGCGTGCTCGCAAGGGGGGACCGAGGAGGAAGAAAGGTGGGTGAGGGGTGTAGCTAGAGACGCTGTCGAATGGGGCCGACTTGGCCACATGGAGAGAGGCTAGCGGGGGTGCAGGCGCACACGGGTGAGAATAGGCTGAGAGTGGGTGAGCGAGCGGGCTGTCTGGCGCGCTGGGCTCGCTGGCGTGGGGGCTAGCTAGGCCGGCGTGGGAGGCCGAGGCCTAGTTGGGTGCTGCTGCTCTGCTTCTTTTCCTTTTCCATTTTCTACATACAGAAAAACAGAAGGAAAAGCACCGGGGAATTGAGGAGGAGTTTGAGTAATATAAAATTATCCTCATGTTCGTGAGTTTGTGTATCATTTAATAAAATTGCTTTGGTAATTTTTAAAGGTAGAAAAATATTCCAAGTTTGAATTAAAATTCAAACTTGATTCATTTTTGAACCCAACAAAAACAATTCTAAAATAGGTGAAATTTGGCAGGGGGTTCAAAGCATGGTGCTAGAATAGTTGGGAAAAGATGAGCATTAATGGAGGAGGGTAGAGGTGTACTTGCAAAAGAGAAGGAAAAGAGAAGGAGAGGTGGTGATGAGGGGGGGGGAGAGAGAAATGATGAAACTTGGATCCCAAGGAACATGCCACAATGCAACATCTACAAGATGAAGATGCACATGATGAGGCCATGATGCAACAAGGTGAACATGATATGAAATGCATGACATGAACAAAATGCAAAACGAAGACAAAACCCAACCACGAAGGGAATCTCATAACTTAAAGACGAAAATGGAAAGAGTCGGAGTACAAATATGGCAAGTTACATCCGGGGTGTTACAAGGGCGTAATGAACTCGGGGATTCTTTATTCCACATAATACAGGGGGGCAGTGCTGATGGTGTTGATCCAAACTGGGCGATGTTCAATGCCCCCTAGGCAACCAGGGTCTCAGCTAACCCGACATCAAGCCCATCCGGTGTGCCTTGAGAATGGGATACACGTGGCTCCTATAGGGGTTGTCGGTACACCGGGAGGTCTTGCTGGTTTAGTTTTACATTTGCTTGAGTGGCTTGTTGATGAGCACATGGGTACATCATACATGACATTTTAGGAAAGTGCACAATTTAGTTGGAAAGAATTACTAAGCCGAATCAAGCAAACACATGGCCAGGTGAATGCTAACTTAAGTTCATACCACAATACATGGCTTCACTTTCTGTTGACACACGAACACGTCACGTGTACCCTCGACACCGGGGGTGATGCACCGCAGCTCAGGTCGAAGGAGACCCGACCGACAGCGCGATACGCAAGACAGTCAACGGGCGCTTTTATAGACCTGAAAACCCCACACTCCCGGGAGGGACCCCGTCAGGGAGTGCGGCGGCTATGGGCTGCCCTAGGTCGATTCGCTCGCCCCTAGAGCCTCAGGATTCGCAGCTCTCAAAGACGAAGAACAACGAAGAACGAGAGAGAAAAACGGTGGGGAGATAAAACGTAGATGAAAAAGTAGTATATTGATTTGTTCGATTGTGTGTTGTTCAATCGGCCATCATCCCCAACATATATAAGAGGCGGCTGGACTTCCCGTACAAGCAAAGGATTCATCTAGGCTTTCCTTACAAAAAATTACATCAATTCACGTCCTAGAGTCCTAGTTCTATTCCAACTCGGATTCAGTCTGAATCCGGCCCAACTTCTGTCTTCCTCCTTGCGCGGGCCTCCGAGCTTGCATATGACCTCCGTTCAAGACGGCCCAAATATGAAACTTGTGCGCCTCGACGAGACGAACAATCCTTATGTTGAACACTTTTCCAAATAAGACCATCTTGAATATTCTACGATGCCATCTTTCATATCCAGTTGGACTCGGTCATGTAACGGACTGGATTGTCTGAGTCTCGTAGTGAACTTACAGGCCGTATACTATCTCATATGATAATGACTCCAAAACCAAAGTTCACCGTTTTGAGGATGCGCACAACTTCCGTGCTGATCACTTTTCCATCCGAGGTCATCTGGATTACCATTCGGGCATATCTTCAGTTTCACTCGGATCCGAGCTCATCCACTAGGATATTAGAGTTTTTCGTCCGACTGGACCTTTTCACTCAGATGTTAGAGTCTTTCACTCGGAAGACAATCTTTCACTCGGATGACTATAATTTCACTCGGAAGACAATCTTTCACTCGGATGACTATATTTCGCTCGGAAGGCAATGTCTTACTCGAACGTCAAGTTTTCATTCCGACGATAATCTTTTCACTCGGAATGACTCCACTCGGATGATAATTTCACTCGAATTACTATATTTTCACTCGGAAGCCAATCTTTTACTCGATCGATAAGTTTTTCACTCGACCTTTTACTCGATCGGTAGGTTTTCACTCGGATGGTAAACTTTTCACTCGGATTTCCCGACTAAAAACACAGTCTGATCTTGATTTGCCTCTCCAGGTTGCATACGACCTCAGATAGAGACAAAATTTATATGAAAAACGATCGGCTCGACGAGACAAAACTTTTTCGTGTTGAAGGTTTTTCTATTCAAGGCCGTCTTGATGGCCTAATTACTCACGAAACCTATCAGACAAGTGTCTGGCACCTCGCCCCATATTTCCGTTGAGGTTCGGTCTGCAGTGTATTGCCTCTAACTTTTGCATATGAACTCGGATTGAGATGATTTATATATCAAAATCGATTGCCTCGACGAGGCGAAGACAATTCCTTAAAAGTGCTTCTTCATACGAGGTCATATTGAAGACGTGATTGGCCAAAAACCACTCGGAACATTGAATTATACCACTCGGAGTATAGTTTCGGTCCGTAAGATAAAGTCGAGTGAATATAACCGAAACATCAAAGTGGTTCCACTCAGCGACGTGAATATTTTCATGCTGAAAACCCTTTCACTCGAGACCATCTTCATTGCAATCTGTATCTTGCCAAAATCAGGTGTCAACACATGCGCCCCTGTTTTTCGGCAAAGCTTGCACGCCAAAAAATAATATGCATAGTGTTTGTTCTAAGGACGATATCAACACTCAATCGGCCATTTATTTTTCTCAGGGCGATAATTATGTATCGGCCATGTTTGTGCTAAGGGCGATAATCGTATATCGGCCATTGCCTACTTAGGCTTCCTGCCACACACTCGGGTGGTACTTCTTCAAATATTTGCCATTGAGAGCTCGAGGTAACAATGCCCCTTGTATTGATTCCACCAAATACGAATTTCCGGGAACAACTCTTGTAATTCTAAAAGGACCTTCCCAACTTGGAGACCACTTCTTGAATTTTCTATCTCTTGAACCAATCGGCAGAATCACTTTCCAGACGAGATCACCAACTTGAAAATTCTTCAACTTAACTTTCTTATTGTAAGCTCTTGCAACCCTCAACTTGTCTCTCTCTATGGACTTCAAAGCAACCAAACATTTATCGGCAACCTCATCAATATTGTCCATCATCAAGTTATAAAAGTCTACTGCCGATAAATCATTTTGTTTGGCTATTCTTAAAGCATTCAAATTTACTTCCACTGGTAAAACGGCCTCTTGACCATATACTAGCTCATATGGGGTCACCTTCGTAGCACCATGCCTTGAAATTCTATGTTCCCACAAAGCTTCAGATAACAACTCATGCCATCTCCTTGGATTATCTTCAATCTTCTTCTTGATGAGTTTGATTAAAATTTTATTGCTAGACTCAGCTTGTCCATTAGCTTGGGCATAATATGGAGAGGAATTGAGCAACTTTATGTTATAAGATTCGGCAAACTCTCTGACTTGGTGTGACATGAAAGATGAACCTTGATCTGTTGTTAACGTTTGAGTAATACCGAATCTATGAATAATGTGCTCAGTTATGAATTGAATTACCTCTGTATGTGTCATGTTCTTGAGAGGTACTGCTTCAGACCATTTAGTGAAATAATCAGTTGCCACCAATACGAACGGATGCCCCATTGATGAAGATGGATGAATTTTCCCAATAAAGTCTAAACCCCATCCTCTGAAGAGCCATGGCTTGATAATAGGATGCAACATAGCAGAAGGAGCCAATTGAATATCACCAAATTTTTGACAAGCTTCACACCCTTTATAATATCTGAAGCAGTCATTAACCATAGTCGGCCAATAAAACCCAGCATGTCGCAATAACCATTTCATCTTGGGAGCCTACTGGTGAGTGCCACCAATGCCTTCATGTACTTCTCCCATAGCAACTCTTGCCTGGTCCTCATCCAAACACTTTAGAAGAACATCACCGACTGTTTGGTGATAAAGACCATCATCTCTCATTGTATACTTGAAAGCCATACGCCGAACAACCCTGTCCACCCTTTCACTCGGATTGCACAAGTAATCAACAATGGGCTTCCTCCAGTCGGGATTGTCACCTGGACTATATTTTTTATTAATGACCGAATCAGTAGGTTCTGGTTCCGCCTCTTCTATACTGGTAAGACAAGACATCGGACTTTGAGAAATATGAAACATGCCATGATTAACATGGTATCCAGATACTTGTTGTGCCAACTCATTTGCTTTCCAGTTGTCATGTCTAGATATATGTGCAATGCTAAAACAATCCAAAGTAGAGATTATATCTAAACATTTATCAAGATAAACATTAAGTGATTTGTCCAAACACTGAAAGACTTCGGATATTTCCTGCACCACTACTAACGAATCACCATAAGCCTCAATATGTGTAACACCTATAGCAAGTAACATCTCTAGGCCGAATAACAATGCTTCATATTTGGCTTGATTGTTTGTGCAAAAATATTCTAAGCGGCATGAAGCTTCAAAAACAACACCATGAGGAGATATATAAACAATACCAACACCTTGGCCATTGCTACAGACTGAACCATCAAAATATAATCTCCATGGTACTAATGAAACAAGGTTCATATCAACATCATTCTTGTCATTAATCCGATGTTCAAAAATGAAATTAGCAACAATTTGGCCTTTCATGGATTTTAGAGATTCATAAGCCAAATCATATTCAATCAAAGCATAAGCCCACTTGCCAATTCTACCACTAAGAATTGGCCTATGCAACATGTATTTAATGACATTGGTTTGACAAGCTACTACACAAACACTCGGCACTAAATAATGTCTCAGTTTTGTGCAAGCATAATATAAGCATAGACATAATTTCTCAATAAATGTATACCTTGTCTCTGCGTCCAATAAGTGGCGGCTCAAATAAGTAATGGCATGCTCTTTTCCTTTGGTCTCTTGAGTTAGAACATCACGAATAACTCCTTCCTCTGCTGTAATGTAGAGTCTGAAGGGTTCCCTATGCTTGTGTGCTTTCATCACCGGAGGAGTGCACAAATAATTCTTGATCATATCAAATGCTTCTTGTTGTTTTGCCCCCCCAAGTGAAATCAGCATCATTCTTTAACCGAAGGATAGGAGTAAATGCATCAACTTTCCCTGATATATTAGCTATGAACCTTCTCAAATAATTGACCTTGCCAAGGAACTTTTGCATATCTCTCTTGCATGTTGGAGTCTCCACTTTATGTATGGCCTCTATCATTTTGGGATCAATCTCTATGCCATATTCATGAATAATGAAACCCAAAAACTTGCCAGCTGATACGCCCAATGCACACTTTAAAGGATTCATCTTCAGTCCATATTTTTTCATTCTTTCGAAAGCTAAACGCAGATCGGCCAAGTGAGATTCAAAAGCATCCGATTTGACAACAATATCATCAATATAAACTTCAAGTATGACACTGAGTAAATCATGAAAAATTAAATTCATAGCCCTTTGATACATGGCTCCAGCATTTTTTAATCCGAATGTCATCACTGTCCACTCGAATAAACAAAGGAAACCAGGACATCGGAAAGCTGTTTTGTACATGTCCTCTTCGGCCATAAAAATTTGATTGTATCCGGCATTACCATCTAGAAAGCTAATAACCTTATGTCCAGAAGCATCATTAATAAGCATATCGACTATTGGCATAGGATACTCATCTTTGGGTGTAGCCCTATTCAAATCTCTGAAATCAATGCACACCCTCTACTTGCCGGATCCTTTCTTCTCCATTGGGACAATGTTAGAAATCCACTCGGCATACCTGCAAGGTCGAACGAAAATAGCTTCAAGCAGTCGACCGATCTCTTCCTTGATCCGGTCATATGTTTTCGGATTAAATATTCTGGCCGACTGTTTATAAGGTCTAAAACTGGCCTTTATAGGCAACTGATGCTCCACTAGCTCTCGGCTTAACCCTGGCATCTCATGATATTCCCATGCAAAGCAACAGACATATTCTTCCAATAGCTCGATTAACTTAGCCTTACAATCGGCTTTCAAATTTTTGTTTATAAATGTCGGTCGAGTGACTGAACCATCTCCAATATCTACCTCTTCTAACGGATCGGCTGATGTAAAACCTTGTCCAAGTTTATCCATGTCATCCAACTCCTCTATAGACTCATACATATCGTTCTCACTAGACCGATACTTTACAAGACGTTTTTGTAATCACTCGGAATTAGGATCCATTTAAACATATCATACATTGGAGCCAATTGCATTCAGTCGGCTTTAAAGAGACAGGCACAAAACCATTCTTGGTCGCGCTGAGAAAATCAAATTCTGATAAGTCACATCCTATCAAGCAAGTAGCATTGGGATGTTGCCAATCCACCGATGCATCGGCCAAAGCAACACAGGCCGAGTTATCCGCATGAATGACTTCCACTTCATCATCAACCCACTGAATCAAAAACTGGTGCATAGTGGATGGCACGCACTGGTTTGCAGGAACCCAATCACGGCCTAGTATAACATTGTAGTTACCTTGCACCTCAGCGACAAAGAATGCAGTAGCCAAAGCTTTGCTTCCGACTGTAAGCTCCACATACATTACACCTTTGGCCTTAGTTTTCTCTTTTCCTTCAAACCCGTTGAGCACCATATTGGTCTTGATCAATTCTTCATCAGGCAAACCCAATTTCTTGAAGACCGAATAAGGCATAAGATTTACCAAAGCACCTCCATCCACAAGCATCCGAGTGAGAGGCGACCCATTGATATGACCTCTGAGATACAATGGTTTCAGATGCGTTACTGGTTCTTTTGGCTTCTCGAATATTGCATTTTTAGGGCCAAAATCCAGCTGAGCCACTTCCCCTTCCTCATCTACAGCACGAAACTCAGCAGGTAAGTAATACACCATATTGATATCCATACCTTCATGAACCGGCGTAGACTCATAGTCCAACATATTAGCCTCTTCTTCAAGTGCATCCATCGATTCTGAAATTTGTCCGAGTGAAGAGGAAACAATAGGTGACATAGACGATGCAATAACTGTATCGTCCTCTTTTGGTAATGTAGGTGCTGCTATGATCGGTGTAGAAGCCACTGCATCTTGTATTTGTTTGGGCCTCCACACTTGTTTTGTAGGTACCATAGGCCGAGTGTCATTGAACAACTTATCCCTTTGCTTCTCGGCCTCTTGTTCTGCCATTTCTTGACTCCTTAACCTCTGTAGTTTCCTTTTTGTGTCTTTGTTAGCCCTAGAGGACACCATTTTGGCTGAGCGTATTTAGGATTTTCTCGTTTTTACTTGGCTGGTGCTTGCTTCATGGTCATTAGCCGAGTGCTTTGGCATGATAGCAAGTATCGGCTCAGTCGGATTGCTATGCACAATCGGCTGCTGTATCGCGAATGTTTCGGTGCCCAAGATAAGTGAGTCGGCATCCATTTTCTCCTTGCCTTTCCCTGACTCAACTGCTGCAACACTTGGTGATTTAACACGCCATTCTTTTCGACTTTCCAGATGCATGAAATTTCCACTCGGGCGCACCTTTTTACTCTGATGGAATCCACTCGGATGGATGTCACTAGGATGGAATCCACTCAGATGGAATCCAGTCGGATGGAATCTACCTGACCACATTTTTTCACTCGGATAGCTTCCACCTGGGTGCATTCTTACACTCAGATAATTTCCATCCAGTCGCATGTTTTGACCAGCCGACCGATAGTTACTGATGTCCATTCGGCCATTATATGAGTATTCAAGTCGGTTCCAAACAGTTTGCCTCCGCTCTTCTGGAAATAAAGCCTTTGGTCCACTCGATTTCATATACTGACTGAACATATCATCTGATGGTGACCTTGGTCGCTTCAAGTATGATGGCCGGTTAGAGCTGGAACCAGCCTACTGATTGGCATATTTGGACATCAACATATCAAAAGTTGGTTTGATCCGTTTGCGCTGTACTTTAACTTCATTCCTTTTCCACTTGCCAACTTCTGGACTCTTGGGCTTGACAAATCTCACACGAGCATTTTCTTGCACTTGTAGTTGCCCCCCGAGTGTAGGATTCTTGATGGTGATTTTGATCACTTCCTTGCCATCGGGCTGCTTATCAAGCACAACATGTCTCCCCAAGACCATGATGCCTTCCTTGTCTTTCCTGGGCTCACCAACAATGATATTAACTTTATTAGCAGATTCGGCTACCTCCAGCCAAATGAGTAGCTTCTTCCCCTCCAAATCCATGGTATTCATTGGAAAAGGTTGTTTATGAACTTGCATCTCAGAAAAGTTCATTCGTCCGTCATTAATGGCCGATTGTATCTGTCGTCGAAAAACATTGCAATCGTTAGTAGCATGAGAGAAAGAATTATGATACTTGCAATAAGCACGCCGTTTTAGCTCTTCAAACGGCAGTAAAGTATGAGATATTCTAATAATCTTAGCTTGCAGCAAAGCATCAAATATTCTATCACACTTAGCAATGTTAAAAGTAAACTTCATCTCTTCATCACGATTCTTATGAATCGGTTTCAGATCATTGCAAGTAAAGGGTTTGGCCTTAGATGGCCAAACAAATTCAGTAGCAAAAACATCACCCTCATCGTTCGAGTGATCACTGTCATATTCCACCATATTCATCTTTGGATGATCGGCTTTATATCTATGCACTTCTTTGAGATCTTTACTTCTGCTTTCCTGAGCCAAAGCCCTTTGTAAGACTTGGTTGATATTTAAGAACTCATAACCTTCTAGCTTTTCTCTAATGGGAGTTCTCAAACCACTCAACACTAGGTCTGCCAAGTCTCTCTCGGTTATCACCAAACTAAAACACCGGTTTTTTGTTTCTCTGAATCTCTTGACGTAATCGGAGACTGATTCATCATGCTTCTGTTTAACCGATACCAGATGTGACAACTTGAGTTCATTGTCGCCGCTATAAAAGTGATCATGAAACTTCTGCTCTAGCTGCGACCAAACCCGAATGGAATCATGGGGTAAAGAAGAAAACCATGAAAATGCGGTACTAGTTAATGATAAAGGAAATAAACACACTTTCAATTCATTCAATGAGCCTGCCTCACCCAATTGTGCTAAATATTGACTAACATGCTCCCATGTAGTTTTTGTGCCTTCTCCATTAAATTTAACAAAATCTGGAATTTTATATCCTAGAGGGCACCGGATGGCATCAAAATACTCGGGGTACGGCTTTTGGTAAATCCGATTCCGAGGTAACTCAAGTCCAAAATTCTCTCGAAGAATCTTAGCCATCTCCTCTCTAAGATTAGCTAGACCATCATCCATAGTGGACGATGAAGCTTGTGGCAGTGGCATAGGAGGAGTAGGGTTACTAGCTGTAGGTAGGAATTGTGGCATGTATGTCGACCCATAATTTGGTAGTGGTCGAGTGGTTGTAGCTGTAGGTAGAGTTTGGTTCGGTGTTGCCACCGAACTTGGCATACTCATAATAGGGTTGATGGGTGCAGTCACAATCTGATTTGTTTGGGTAGGATAATAAGCCATCGGCATGGGAGGCGTCGATGCAATAGGTAAAGCCATATTAGGGTTTTGCACACTAGTAGCTACACCATCATTACCACTAGAGGATTGAGATATATTCTTCTGAGCATTAGTATTTTCTATGAAAGTTTGATAGACTATATTATTACCATCAGCAATACGACTTTCAATCTCAGCCCACTGCTCAGGAGAAAAGGTAGTACTTACATAGGGTTTAACCTGTTCAGTCTGAAGAGGAGGGAACTTGATTTCTTCAATCGGAGTGATGTTGTCTTGGCGATCTTTCTTGTATTTTGCAAGGAACTTCTGCATGTCCTTCTCCTCGCGCGCCTTCTTGTACTCCTCATAGATTTGGCGATGATCGGCTGATATCTCATCAAGACTGTGCTTAATAATGTTATCGGCATCTACCTTAGATGGCTTGGGAAGATCGGACATGGTGGATGATGATGATTGATCTTCATTCCCCAGCGGAGTCGCCAAAAAGTGTGTTGACACACGAACACGTCACGTGTACCCTCGACGCTGGGGGTGATGCACCGCAGCTCACGTCGAAGGAGACCCGACCCGACCTAGGGCAGCCCATAGCCGCCGCACTCCCTGACGGGGTCCCTCCCGGGAGTGTGGGGTTTTCGGGTCTGTAAAAGCGCCCGTCGACTGTCTTGCGTATCGCCCCTAGAGCCTCGGGATTCACAGCTCTCAAACATGAAGAACAGCGAAGAACGAGAGGGAAAAATGGTGGAGAGATAAAACGTAGATGAAAAAGTAGTATATTGATTTGTTTGATTGTGTGTTGTTCAATCGGCCATCACCCCAACATATATAAGAGGTGGCTTGGCTTCTTGTACAAGCAAAGGATTCATCTAGGCTTTCCTTACGAAAAATTACATCAATTCACGTCCTAGAGTCCTAGTTCTATTCCAATTCGGATTCAGTCTAAATCCGGCCCAACTTCTGTCTTCCTCCTTGCGCGGGCCGCCGAGCATGCATATGACCTCCGATCAAGATGGCTCAAATATGAAACTTGTGCGCCTCGATGAGACGAACAATCCTTATGTTGAACACTTTTCCAAATAAGACCATCTTGAATATTCTACGAAGCCATCTTTAATATCCAGTCGGACTCGGTCATGTAACGGACTGGATTGTCCGAGTCTCGTAGTGAACTTATAGGCCGTATACTATCTCATATGATAATGACTCCAAAACCAAAAGTTCACTGTTTTGACGATGCGCACAACTTCCGTGTTGATCACTTTTCCATCCGAGGTCATCTGGATTACCTTTCGGGCACATCTTCAGTTTCACTCGGATCCGAGCTCATCCACTCGGACATTAGAGTTTTTCGTCCGACTGGATCTTTTCACTCGAATGTTAGACTCTTTCACTCGGAAGACAATCTTTCACTCGGATGACTATAATTTCACTCGGAAGACAATCTTTCAGTCGGATGACTATATTTGGCCCGGAAGGCAATATCTTACTCGAACGTCAAGTTTTCAGTCCGACGGTAATCTTTTCACTCGGAATAACTCCACTCGGATGATAATTTCACTCGGATTACTATATTTTCACTCGGAAGCCAATCTTTTACTCGATCGATAAGTTTTTCACTCGACCTTTTACTCGGTCGGTAGGTTTTCACTCGGATGGTGAACTTTTCACTCGGATTTCCCGACTGAAAACACAGCCTGACCTTGATTTGCCTCTCCAGGTTGCATAAAACCTCGGATTGAGACAAATTTTATATGAAAAACGATTGGCTCGACAATACAAAACTTTTTCGTGTTGAAGGTTTTTCGATTCAAGGCCGTCTTGATGGCCGAGTTACTCGCGCAACCTATCAGACAAGTGTGTGGCACCCCGCGCCATATTTCCGTTGAGGTTCGATCTGTAGTGTAATGCCTCTAACTTTTGGATATGAACTCGGATTGAGATGATTTATATATGAAAATCGATTGCCTCGACGAGACGAAGACAATTCCTTAATAGTGCTCCTTCAGCCGAGGTCATCTTGAAGACGTGATTGGCCAAAAACCACTCGGAACATTGAATTATGCCACTCGGAGTATAGTTTCGGTCCGTAAGATAAAGTCGAATGAATATAACCGAAACATCAAAGTGGTTCCACTCGGCGACGTGAATCTTTTCATGCTGAAAACCCTTTCACTCGAGACCATCTTCATTGCAATCTGTATCTTGCCAAAATCAGGTGTCAACACTTTCATCTCCATTGTTGTCGTTTGAACTTAGGTATCACATGGAAGAAATCCAACAACCTATGAGCTCTTGAAGCAACCGGTTTGGAGGAACAAGTTTGGAGATAACATGTTTCAAGTGAAGCTGATGTTGTAAGTTTTTACCTCTAATGTTTTGTTGTGCCACACCCATGTGGTAGATAGACAGGGCCATAAGGGTACATCAACAAAATCTACAACAAATTATCTTTCCAATGCAAAAAACCTCACATCATTTGGAGTTGTGACTCAAAAGTTCTAGCCAATCTTGTGGAAGGTGTCCAGGCTGTCAACACTTCGCGAATTTCCGAGGAGCTCTCCAACAACTCCCAAAGTTGACCACTTATTCCCCCAAGGAATCCATACAAACCTGCTTACTGATACGTCTCCAATGTATCTATAATTTTTTATTGTTCCATGCTATTATATTATCTGTTTTGGATGTTTTATATGCATTAATATGATATTTTATATTATTTTTGGGACTAACTTATTAACCTAGAGCCCAGTGTCAGTTTTTGTTTTTTTTTCTTGTTTTTGAGTTTTACAAAAAAGGAATATCAAACAGAGTCCAAACGGAATAAAATTTTCGGGATGATTTTTCTTGGACCAGAAGACATCCACAAAACTTGGAGGTCATGTCAGAAGAGTCTTGAGGGATCCACAAGCCCTTAGGATGCACCCTAGGCAGGCGCCCCTGGCTTGTGGGCCCCCTCGGGAGTCCACTAACCTCCCTCTCATCTCTATAAATCCCCATATATTCCCAAATGACCAGAAGCGTCCACCAAAATACTTTTCCATTGTCGTAACCTTCTGTGCCCATGAGATCCCATCCTGGGGCCTTTTCTGGCATCCTGCCCGAGGGGGATTCGATCATGGAGGGCTTCTACGTCAACTCTATTGCCTTTTCAATGAAGCGTGGGTCGTTTACCATAGACCTACGAGTCCATAGCTAGTAGCTGGATGACTTCTTCTTTCTCTTTGATTCTCAGCACCATGTTCTCCTCGATGTTCTTGGAGATCTATCTGATGTAATATTCTTTTGCGGTGTCTTTGTCGAGATCCGATGAATTGTGGATTTATGATCAGATTATCTATGAATATTATTTGAATCTTCTCTGGATTCTTATATACATGATTTGATATCTTTGTATTTCTCTTCGAATTATCGGGTTGGTTTGGCCAAGCAGATTGGTTCTTCTTGCAATGGGAGAGGTGCTTTATTTTGGGTTCAATCTTGCGGCGTCCTCACCTAGTGACAAAGTAGGGCTAGCGAGGCACGTATTGTATTGTTGCCATCAAGGGTAAAAAGATGGGGGTTTGACAATATTGCTTGAGTTTATCCCTCTACATCGTGTCATCTTACTTAAGGCATTACTCCATTCTTTATGAACTTAATACTGTAGATGCATGCTGGATAGCGGTCGATGTGTGGAGTAATAGTAGTAGATGCAGAATCATTTCGGTCTACTTGACACGGACGTGATGCCTATATGCATAAGCATTGCCTTGGATATAGTCATAACTTTGCGTTTTTCTATCAATTGCTCATCAGTACTTTGTTCACCCACCCTATTATTTGCCTTCAAAAGAGAAGCCTCTAGTGAAACCTATGGCCCCGTGTCTATTTTCCATCATATAAGTTCAGATCTATAAACCAAAAAACCCAAAAATACCTCACTGCTTTTTATTTACTTTTACTTTGTTTTACATTTTATTAATATTTTATATCGAACTCTATCAGATCTCACCTTTGCAAGTGACCGTGAAGGGATTGACATCCCCTTTATCGCGTTGGGTGCGAGTGTTTGATTGTTTGTGCAGGTGCATAGATTGGAGACTTGCTTGTATATCCTACTGGATTGATTCCTTGGTTCTCAACTGAGGGAAATACTTATCTCTACTTTGTGGCATCATCCTTTCCTCTTCAAGGTAAAAACCAACGCAAGCTCAAGAAGTAGAACTTACTTTTTAAACCATTTTCACACCTAGCTAATGGGGGTTGTCCCTGCTATAAAACCCCATCTCCCCCATCCTCTAGAGGACCTTTTGTCCAACCATTCAGCTACAAGATTATGCAGCAAGACTACTAGAGAGATCCGAGAGATCCTTGGTACCTTTTCTCTTGTGAGTTCATTTGGATTCGCGAGAATGAGCCTCTGGTTCCCCCTAATTCGTGCTCTACGATTCCGGACATTTTTTGTGGATTAGTCCCGATTTGTGGTTCTACGATTGTTCGGACAGCGGGTCGGAGTTCTTGTAGCTTTGGTCAGCCATCACCAATGTATGGGTTGCATCCAACGTTGGCAGGTATAAAGCTAGTTATCCCGTCTGCTTGCATCTAGTTATCCCTCCCAATTCTATCCTACAACATGAAGATCGGGCCACCCTCAGGCGTGAACTCGTTCATCAGGTTCCCACCTATTATCTAGCATCAGAGCCTTCATTGATATGGTAGGATCTGTTATCCAAGTTTATCTTGCTATCATCCCTTTAGATCGAGTGTTTTTCATGCTACATTTTCTGTCCTAGAAGTCCAAATCCCCACCAAAAAAATAAATCCAAGCCTTGTTGGTGCTGAGATCTTGTTGTTGCATACTTGCATGTTCTTCATCTTTTAGATCTGCACTAAGTGCATCTTCATAATTACTTTCAGATTTGGTTGTTGTGCTTTGGAAAAAGAGAGAAAAAAGAGTGGCAATAAAATCAAAGAGAGAAAGGAAAGAGTGGCAAAAAATGTCAAGAGTGAGAAAAAAGGAAGTGTTGTGTAAGATCCAAAAGTTTCAGCTTGGTAGAAATTTTTTAGAAGCTTGTGTGTTGTGTATTTTTAATCTTGGTGCAAAGGTGCAGCAGATCTATCCCCATATTTTCTTGGTTTGCAAAAACTTGATTTCAGCACAAGCCCCTTTTTGTTTACCCCACCGAGCTCCACCAAAAACAGAAGCTAGTCCTTTGATCCCTATTTTTCAATCGCTTTAACACATCCGGGAGAAGCATAATCTAATGTGAACTCATAAGAACTTTGGTGAGTAAGAGGTGAGGTTGTGTGATTCCACAAAAATTATCCTATTCCACTTTTCAGCCCTACTAACATGGCAGGATCTACACTGAGTGTTCATGGAGAAGATCAAGGGGAAGAAGATGCCCCATTCACATGTGCTGAGTTTCTGGAATTATGGAACATGGTTCAAGAATTCCGAAGGAGGCTTAATGAGCGTCTTCCAAGAGGCGGTGATGGGGTTCGACACCAACAATACCCTGTTTCTCATGAAGTGCAGCAAAGAAGACATGCTCGAGGGCATGATGTTGTTGCTCGTGGGCGTGTCACTACTACTAAAGAAGTGCAACAAGGAGGGCATGCACGAGGGCATGGTGTTGCTACTGCTCGTGTGTCCTGGTTTTGTCACGGCATATGCCCTTGTGAAAGGATTAGCTATGGAGACATCGCAACATAGGTTCGCTTCAAGGGGTTGGACGGGACAAAGGACACAAGGTTTACCTAGGTTCGGCCCCTCACAACAAGGTAAAAGCCTACGTCCTGCTTCTAGTTGTATACTTGGGTATCAATTACAAGGGAGCGGAATTGCTTGACCTAGCTATCGATCAATTGTTTCTTGAGTTAACCTATCGTTGGGTCTCGCCTTTATACACAGGTTGAGGCCTCAGGCTTACAAGAGTTCGAGCCGGATCACGCAACGTGACCAGCTCGGTTTCCAAGTCGCCTTGCCTTACCAAGCAAGTCACCACCAGGCAGCTCACACCTCCGGGTCTTGGGCCTCCTCTAGGACCGCCGCTTAAGTTGTCGCCTGTCTTCATGCTTCATCTTCTTGGACCTTCTTTAGCCTTCTTCATATTAAGTCGCCAATGATGTAACCCGACCCCTTCTGGGCGGGTCATACCTCAGGGTCATATCCCCAACATTAGGCCCTAGATTGATTTGAACTTGTTCATGTCAATCTTCACTTCTTCAGCTGATAAGTCATCTTTCCAACATTTAACTTTTGAACAAATCCCTGTAACCCGCCATGACGTCACATGAAGTAAATCCATAAAAAACTCATGACATCACAATGGATCTTTTGCATCAACTAGTCTTCCGAGAATCGAGGCGCCTGTACTGTTGAGATAATCATGTTCTCTTACTTCCAATCTGCATTTATTTGCTATAGTCCATCGGTGTTCGTCGTGTTCATCCAACTTTATCATAGCTCATCCATCCGCCATAGTAGCTCAACCCAAGAACAACACTGACGTCATGTGGTAATGGTTTTAATGTTTGTTTCAAATCATAGATTCATCCTTCCCTTCTGAGATTCAATGTCCAGCGCACTAGTTCTTCCGCGGCCATACTTTTAGGTTTTGCAATTACCTTTTGTTTTTTGAACTGCCATAGATCCAAAATTATAGGCATGATCTGTGAAACTTGTTTGTCCAACACTTGGTGAAATTCTGTCAAAAAACTTCATAAATCCCAGTTCTATAAATGACCATCTTGCTTAACATGACTTGGGCGGCTCAAATAATAATCTGGTAAACCGCCAATCATTTGTCGGTTTAACCATAAATTTGTAACCCGTCATATTCCAATCACTCCGTAACTAGCTTGCTGTTACCGAATTATCACTCTAATCAGTAGACGACTCATCACCATAATTTTAACCCGCCATATCTTTGCTCCCAGGCCATAGCTTTTTAAACCACCAATTATGACCAAGACTCCGACTTCTTGCGATTGGGTCGCTTCTTAAGTTTCTAAACTTTCTCTCCAAGAGTATGTGGATATGGGAGTCTGGCCAACGAAGGATACCATCCACTGGCGAGTTCCAGGTGCTGAAATTAGACCTCAACCTAAAGAAGGTGATGTCATCATCTTTGCGGATCACCTCCTCCACGGCTTCTCGCCACCTCGGTCAAAATTATTCTGGGATGTTCTCCATTTTTACAATCTTCATCCTCAAGACATTGGTCCCAAGTCTATTTCCAATATCTGCAATTTTCAAGTCTTCTGCGAAGTGTACCTTCAACAAGAGCCCGAAGTTGATTTGTTTAGAGAGTATTTCTATTTTAACGCCAAACTAAGATGTTCGATGGGCCTAGCCTCGAACTTGGCGGAATTTCCATTCAAAGGCGATGAGATATTATTTTTCCTGCAGCTATATTGCCTAGTCACACCAAAGATTGGAATTGTACGTGGTTCTACTGCTAGGACACCTCTTGAGACGGTGAAAATCCCCTACCGTGTTATCGCCCCTTCCGGCTTAGCCCCACTCACGCACTTCCAGATTGCTTGTCTGGTGTAGAACGAGCCAAGTATTCCACCATCTGTTCAAACATAAGTGCCCTGGTAGCCAATGGCTTGTCTGGAGTAGACCTGGTCCGTTGTTGGGTTTTGTGGAGAATCTTGCCATTAAGCCGGCGCAACGGCTTAATGTGTGAATACGCAGGCAACACCAAGGACCATCAACGCTACAACCAGACACCCTTGATTAATGAGGAAGCCGCCGCTATGGTTAAATCATTACTTAGGGAAACTCTGGAAAATTGCCGCAAAGTAGGAGTTAACCCTTTCTGCGTGCTCAATGCACCTCCACATGTAAGTGTTTCCATAAACTTTTGTCATATTCCCATCAATACTTTTAACTTTCACTTTACTTCAATTTTCTGTTGCTCATTTGAATATACGCCGACTCTCCATTCTGGCGAAAGAAATTTCAAGCTGCCCCTCCAGTCAAAAAGCTTAATACAAATGCCCGTGGCCGGGATCGCCACAAAAAATCAGCACTGGAAGATCTTCTCAAGCTAGATGACTCGGAGGTAGAACTTGACTCCCTTGGTCGCCTTCTTATGCAACTTATTGATGTCGGCTCTTCTTAGGATGACGTAGAGACCAGCCAAGCCAATGCTGCAGAGGTAATCCCTGTCTCCTCCGGCTCAGAACCTTTGCTAAGAAAGAGAACTCGGCGGGTCATCCGGAAGGTGAAATTTTCTCATCCTCTTGCTCACTTGGATCCCAACTTTTTTTCGAAGAAACATCAACATGGGCCAAGATGCCCAACTCGAAGCGGTGGCTCTCAAGATCTTATCTCCGGCTTACCTAATAGGACCTCTCCTCGCAAATTTCATCATGAGGTTCCACATAACCTAGACTCTCTTTATCCACTAGCCGGCCAAATATGTCAACCTCTTAACCCTTCCAATTCAAATTATTAGAAGACACCTCCATCATCTGGAGATTCTTCTGGGACTCAAATGCCAACATTCAAGATCGCCCAAGGGTAAGGATTTCAATTATTTATCAGCAATTTATGATGATATACTCATACACTTTGTACTTTATTGAAGAGGTGTGGCAAAGGCCGGTAAGAAGCAGAAGCTTGGCGGGTCTTCGAAAGATCCTAAAACTGTTGAGCCGGAGAAATAGTCTACAGATATCTCTGAGGCCACACTCAAGACCCAGAGCAGCCCATTGATGACCCGCCACCATCAGTCGATGTCACCATCCCTGAGCAAATGGATGCGGAACATAAATCGAAGGCCAGCCATGACCCGCCAAGCCCTAAGTCACCAACTCCGAAGTCAGCTGAGGAGATCCTTTTTGAGGACTCTGATGGCGTGACCATCACTAGGATGGCTTGCACTGCACCAGGGGCTTCCACTGTGTTAGCCAAGCATGGTACCAAAGAAGAATCTCATTCTTTTTATAAAGGCAAGCCGAAGCTGGATCTGGAAACTTATGCTGCCCTTAGTGCCAGTGACATCCACGCCTGTTATCTGAGCCGCCTTCACACTAGCTGTGATCTAGAAGCCGGCTTAGTGAACCTTATGAAGGAACAATATGAGGTATGTTGCTAACCCCTTTCCACATGCCTTTATATATCCGCCAAGTCTGAATTATAGGAAAACATTGAGTATGTTGTAGACTTTGATAAAATGTCCAAATTGTAGCCTATCAGGGTCGGCTTATCTTATCAAGATGAGCCGGGTCTTCAAATACTAATCTTCAATGAGCTTTGTACAGTTTTTCAACCATTAATTTATAGTAACAAGATGAGCCATACTGATAAAAAACTCTAAGATCAAATGTGTAGTCCCCAAGGGCCGACTTAACATAATAAGATGAGCCCACACTTATAGTCACATCAGAAATCTAAATATTTAGCCCCAAGGGTCGGCCTAAATTGACAAGTGGAGTCGGGACTTATAGTCACTTCAGAAATCCAAATATATATAGCCCCCAAGGGCAGTCTTAAATTGAAAAGTTGAGTCGGGACTTATAGTCACTTCAGAAATCAAAATATATAGCCCCCAAGTGTCGTCTTAAACTGACAAGTTGATCCGGGTCACAAAAGATTTTAAAATGACCCACATTAGCCCCCAAGTGCCAAGTGTATTGCTTGCAATGTGATTGGAACTTAATTAATCATATCTCACCAATCCTGCTCTTTGCATTATAATCATTTCCTTTTTGTATCTTAGGCCGAGTTAAAGATGAAGAAATCGCAAGTTGGAGATTTAGGAAAGAGCTTGAAGCTGCAGCAGACCAAAACCTCCTAGGCCAAGTCAGATCTAAAGGCTTCGTTAGAAGAAATTGAAAAACTGAAATACAGAGAGAGCCACCCGGGAGACTGACAGGGCGGCTCTAGCCAAAAAAGCTGAAGATGTTGAAGCTGCTCTTAAGCCGGTAACTGAAGATTTATCTGGCTTAAAACAACACATTGTTCAAATGGAAGCCGCTAGCTTTGGTAAGTATAACATGCATTCAAATTCAGTAACCCGCCTGACTTCTTATAGAAATATATGCAGGGCTAACTCACCTAGGACCCTTATATAACCTCTTAACATGCCCTAGGAGTGTCAGCTTTGGCCAAGACATGCTATTGAAGCCGAAGTCCATTTATTCTTTAACTGAACAGTTATACAACGGCACTCTCCGCAGTCTTGTGGCCTTAGGGGGTAACAAAAAGGCGCCAAGTAAAATCAAGGTTGTGCTGGATCACCTGTCAACTTTCCCAAGCTAGATTGACGAGCAAAGACAATCAGCTGCTCGAGCTGGAGCCATTACCGCTCTTGGCCGGGCCAAAGCCTGGCAATCGGAGCTTGACCCAGAGGAGATAGCCACCGGGTGTCCTGAATTCAAAGATGACCAGTCACCCTTTGAAGAGAATGACTTCAATCAATGCGCCCGAGAGATGCCGCCTGTGGCCTGTAAGCTTGTCGAAGAACTAAATTTGAACAAATATACGATGGCTTACGATGACAACAGTCAGAAGATTAAACCGCCAACTCATGATGTTGTCAATCTCATTCCTCCTCGGCATAAGCATATCTTTGCCCCTCACATTGATAATTATATTATACTCAATGATGAAGCCACTTTTGAAGCTTTAACCGGCATCGATTGGACAATGGCTAATCTTCAGATGATCGACGAAGAAGAGCGAGCGCAGGATGATCCACAATCCTCAAGGCGGCTGGAAGAAAACTAATCATAATGATGATTATCCAGGAAGCTCTCAGGCTGGCTTATAGGAGTGCAGCTCCAAAAACATTTGAAGTTAAAACTTTTGTGGGCTCAAAACACAGCCTGGTAATAGGATAGCTGAAAACAATGATCTGCCATGTCATGCCTTCATGCATGTGAATCTTTGATTTTTGAGACGCTAATTAAATCTTTATGATCTGTTTGATGCTATCATACCAATACTCTTATTTCCATTTAAATCTTGTCATGTCTTGCACAAAATTTAAACAACATATGTCCTAGCGACTTAATGTCAAAAACCAGGGCGGGTGACAACCCAAACATATATAGTCTTATATAATTACCAAAAAGTCTAAAATCAAGGCCATTCAAGCTGAAATATACGGTCGACTTAAAGTCGAAAGCCAGGGCGAGTTACCAAACCCAAACATTTTATATGACAGTTCAAAACATACATTTAAAGCTGAATTATACTGGCGGCTTAGACATCATTAGCTAGGGTGGGTACCAAACCCAAAATACTCAATCATGATCCATGTAATTGGAGTCTTGCGACCCGTATATTCAAAGTTTGCTCAACGGCGAAAACTTTGGAAGAAATAAATCCAAAGAACTAAAAATAAAAAATTCAAGAAAACTCAAATAATTGCTCGGCCGGTTTACCAAAACACGACCGAACAAGTTGGCTCACAGGCCATGTGCTTTCAAGGGCCGCATAGTCGTTCAGTGTACCCTAGCTCACTGTAAGCCGGCTCTCATGTGACAACAGCCGCCGTTTTAACCTTGACGAGTTTAGGGTCTTGAAAAATATTGACTTGTTAAGAGTTCGGTGGGTCACCTGGTGGAGTAGCAAGTTGCAAACAGGCAGGATAACTCACAATTTGGCGTCTCATGCCTGGTCAAGAGGGTATGAAAGCTAAACCGATGGGTTGGAAGCCCCCAAGAACCTTATGACCAAATAATAAATACTTATATACTCAAAAATGAAACGACAGAGGCCTTGAATAGCATGGATGCCGGCTTTATTATATTGATCATAAAAAATATATACATTGACAAATGTATGTACAAAGATGAGAGTTGGTGGCTCGGGTGTAGTAAGGCCGATGATGAGCAATATTCCATGGCCGGCGGGTCTCCTCCTCCAACTTGCGTGAATCCTTGTGTTCTCGTATATTAGTGAGGTAATAAGACCGGTTATTCGTGTTTTTGCTGACCACAAAAGGTCCTTCCCAAGGAGGTGTTAACTGATGCATATCAGTCTGATCTTGAATCAGCCGGAGTACCAAGTTGCCCTCTTGAAACTCTCAAGTCTTAACTCTGCGGCTATGATAACGACGCAAGTCTTGTTGATATATCGCTGAACGAGCTGCCGCAAGGTCACGCTCCTCAACCAAGGCATCAAGTGCATTTTGACGCACTATCTCGTTATCGACTTCAACATAAGCTGCCACACGGGGCGAGTCATGACGGATATCACTTGGAAGAACCGCCTCAACACCATAGACCATGAAGAAAGGCGTATAGCCTGTTGACTTGTTGGGGGTGGTATTGATACTCCAGAGCACTAAAGGTAACTCCTTAACCCAACAATACGGCGTTTGCTTCAAAGGTACCATAAGCCGGGGTTTGATACCTCTCAATATTTCTTGGTTAGCCCTCTGAGCTTGACCATTAGACTAAGGATGAGCCATAGAAGAAACATCAAGACGAATATGCTCCCGTTGACAGAACTCCTTCATAGCACCTTTAGACAAATTAGTACCATTATCAGTGAAGATACTACGAGGGTAACCAAAATGGAAGATTAGTTTTTTAACTAACTAAACTACGGTTGCCGCATCACACTTGCTAACCGGCTCTGCTTCCACCCACTTGGTAAATTTATCAACTGCCACCAAGAGGTGGGTTTTCTTATTCTTAGACCTCTTGAAAGGTCCAATGATATCAAGCCCCCAGACTGCAAATAGCCAAGTAATTGGAATCATCCTCAACTCTTGAGCGGGCACATGAGCCCGTCGAGAGAATTTCTGACATCCATCACATTTACTGACGATATCTTCTGCATCAACATGAGCCGTCAACCAATAAAACCCATGATGAAAGGCTTTAGCCACTAAATACTTACATCCGGCATAATGACCACAATCACCTTCATGGATTTCTCTTAAATTCTCACAACCCTCTTCATGAGAAACACATCGTTAAAACACGCATGTCACGCTGCAGCGGTGTAATTCGCCATTGACCATAGTCATAGACTTAGACCTCCTAGTGATTTTCCTTGCCAAAGTTTCATCCTCAGGTAACTCGCCTCGGGTCTTATAATCCAAGTAGGAAAGTGTCCAATCAGGAATAGCATGGAGAGCCGCCACTAACTGCGCCTCCGGGATAGGAATAGCAAGATCCTCTTCTGATGGAAACTTGACTCAAGGATTATGCAATACATCAAGAAACACATTAGGAGGCACCGACTTACGTTGAGACCCAAGCCGACTCAAGGCATACGCCGCCTCATTCTTCCTTTGATCCAAATGCTCCACCTGGTACCCCTTGAAGTCACGAGTAATGTTATCAACCACCCGGCGATAAGCTGCTATGAGTGGGTCTTTGGAGTCCCATGTGCCTGAAACTTGCTGAGCGACCAGGTCTGAGTCGCCAAAACACCTGGCCCGGCTTAAATTCATCTCTTTGGCCATTCGAAGGTCGTGGAGTAAAGCCTCATATTCAGCTGCATTGTTAGTACAAGGAAACATCAGCCTTAAAACATAACAAAATTTTTCACCTCGTGGGGAAGTCAAAAATAACTCCAGCCCCCGAGCCTTCCAGCTGCCTGGACCCATCAAAGTGGATCGTCCAATATGTGTTATCAGGCTTCTCCTCGGGCGTCTGTAACTCTGTCCAGTCATTGATGAAATCCACTAGAGCCTGAGATTTGATAGTTGTTCTTGGCATATATTTCAAACCATGGGGGTCCGAGTTCTATTGCCCAATTAGCAACCCGGCCTATGGCCTCCCTGTTTTGAATAATGTCTCCTAAGGGAGCATAGCTGACCATAGTAATAGGATGAGCAAGAAAATAATGCTTCAGCTTGCGGCTCACCATAAACACTCCATATACCAATTTCTGCCAATGTGGATATTGTTGCTTGGACTCAATCAACACCTCACTAACATAATAAGCCGTCCTCTCGACTAGATACTCCTTACTCATCTCCTTGCGCTCCACCACAACTGCCACACTGACGGCCTTACTATTAGCCGCCACATACAGGAGTAAGGGTTCTTTCTCAATGGGAGCCGCAAGGAAGGGTGGCTAAGCTAACTGCTTTTTGAGCGCCTCAAACGCCTTATCAGCAGAGTCACTCTAGGAAAAATGATATGTTTTCTTCATCATCTGGTATAAGAGAATGGCTATCTCTCCCAGGCGGCTTATGAACCGGCTTAGAGTCATGATACGACCCACCGGGCGCTGGACGTCATTGACACACACCATCTTAGCCAATGAAGTAATAGGCTTAATCTTCTCTGGGTTAGCTTCAATACCTCTCTCTGAGACCAGAAAACCCAAGAGCTCGCCTGCAAGTACACCAAAAACACATTTGGCTGGGTTAAGCATCATCTTATAGACCCAGAGATTGTCAAAAGTCTCCCTTAGATCATCCAAGAGCGTCACCTTTTTCCTGGATTTAACCACAATATCATCCACATAAGCATGCACATTATGCCCAATTTGATTGTGAAAGCAACTATAAACACAACGTTCATATGTCGCCTGGGTACTCCTGAGCCCAAAAGGCATAGAGACATAGTAGGAGGCTCCAAAAGGGGTAATAACAAACGTCTTCTCTTGGTCTTTAACTGCCATCTTGATCTAATGATAACCAGAATAAGCATCCAAGAAACATAAACTCTCACAACCCATCGTGGCATCAATAATCTAGTCAATACGAGGGAGAGCAAATGGATCAGCTGGACAAGCTTTGTTAAGATCTGTGTAGTCAACACACATATGCCAAGTGCCATTCCTCTTAAGCACCAGCACCAGGTTAGCCAACCACTCCGGATGAAAGACTTCCACAATAAACCCGGCTGCCAAGAGCTGGGCCACCTCTTCTCCAATGGCCTTGCGTCGTTCTTCATTGAAACGATGAAGAAACTGCTTGACCGGCTTAAATTTAGGATCCACATTAAGAGTGTGCTCAGCGAATCCTCTCGGTACACATGGCATGTCAGAAGGTTTCCATGCAAAGATGTCCCGATTCTCACGGATGAACTCAATGAGCGTGCTTTCCTATTTAGGATCCATGTTAGCCCCCACTGTGAACTGCTGAGATGAATTGCCATGGACAAAGTCAACCTGCTTAGTATCATCAGCCGACTTAAACTTCAACAAAGGGTCTTGCTCGATGGTGGGCTTCTTCAAAGGGGTCATATCAACTGGGTCAACATTATCCTTATAAAATTTAAGCTTCTTAGTGGCACAGGCTGATTCAGCATAGGCGACATCTTCTTCACATTCCAAAACAATCTTTCGATTACCATGGACCGTAATAGTACCCTTACGTCATGGCATCTTAAGCTGTAAATAAACATAACAAGGCCGCACCATAAATTTGGCGTAAGCCGGCCGTCCGAACAAGGCATGATAAGGGCTTTTGATATTAACCACTTCAAACCATAACATCTCTACTCTGTAGTTGTAGTCATCGCCAAAAGCCACTTCCAAGGCAATCTTACCAACCGGATATGTTGATGTCTACTATGCAACTTTATTCTTGTAGACTCGTGTTGGGCCTCCAGGCGCAGAGTTTTGTAGGAAAGTAGCAATTTTCCCTCAAGTGGATGACCTAAGGTTTATCAATCCGTGGGACGTGTAGGATGAAGATGGTCTCTCTCAAACAACCCTGCAACCAAATACAAGAAATCTCTTGTGTCCCAACACACCCAATACAATGGCAAAATGTATAGGCTCACTAGTTCGGCGAAGAGATGGTGATAAAAGTGTAATATTGATGGTAGAAATATATTTTTATAATCTAAATAAATAAAAACAGCAAGGTAACAAAAAGTAAACGGGCACAAAAACGGTATTGCAATGCTTAAAAACAAGGCCTAGGGTCCGTAGTTTCACTAGTGCAATCTCTCAATAGTGCTGATATAATGGGATCATATAACCGTCCTTCAACGTGCAACAAAGAAGCACTCGAAAGTTCCTATCTAGCGGAGAACATCAGACAGAATTGTTTGTAGGGTACGAAACCACCTCAAAGTTATTCTTTCCGATCAATCTATCCTAGAGTTCATACGAAAATAACAAGAAGCTATTATTTCCAATCAATCTAACCAAGAGTTCATACTAAAATAACACCAAAGCAAATTCAGATTCATAATATTCAATCGAACACAAAGAACTTCAAAGAGTGCCCCAAGATTTCTATCGGAGAAACAAAGACAAGAAAGTGCATCAACCTCTATGCATAGATTACCCCAATGTCACCTCGGGAATCCGCGAGTTGAGTGCCAAAACATATATCAAGTGAATCAATACGATACCCCATTGTCACCATGAGTATTCAATTACAAGACATATATCAAGTGTTCTCAAATCCATAAAGTATTCAATCCGATAACAAAAAAATCTCAAAGGAAAAAACTCAATTCATCACAACAAGATAGAGAGGGGAAAACACCATATGATCCGACTATATTAACAAAGCCTGCGATACATCAAGATCATGACATCTCAAGAACATGAGAGAGAGAGATTAAACACATAGCTACTGGTACAAACCCTCAGCCCCGAGGGTGGACTACTCCCTCCACATCGTGGTGGCCACCGGGATGATGAAGATGGCTACCAGTGATGATTCCCCCCTCTGGCAAGGTGTCGGAAAAGGGTCTAGATTGGTTTTCGGTGGCTACAGAGCCTTGCGGCAGTGGAACTTCTGATCTAGGTTAACCCCTGATGGTTTCTCTATTTATATGATTTTTTGGAATTAGTTTCATGCTAAGATGGGCCTCGAGGTGAGCACAACCCACCGGGGCAAGCCAGGCCCACCAGGCGCGCCCTGGTGGGTTGTGCCCTCCTCGTGGCTCTTCTGGCCCTCCCACGAAGCTTCGGGGGTCTCTTTTGTTCCAAAACAAAATCATCAAAAAGTTTCAGATCATTTGGAGAACTTTCATTTCTGCACAAAAAACAACACCATGGTAGTTCTGCTGAAAACAACGTCAGTCCGGGTTAGTTCCATGCAAATCATACCAAAACCATATAAAATTGTTGTAAACATGGCATGAATACTTCATAAATTATAGATATGTTGGAGATGTATCAGCATCCCCAAGCTTAATTCCTACTCGTCCTTGAGTAGGTAAATGATAAAAGAAATAATTTATGAAGTGTGAATGCTAGCAAAGTGCATAAGTTTGATCAATGATAATTTCAATCACTTTTCCTATCATCATAATAGCAACTCTTTCTCATAAAACTTATCATGATAAAGTAGCAATTTAAAACGGATTTTTTGTGGAATGCTACCTATCATATTCATCATATACTCTTTTCTTTTGTAGCATGGACATTTGAACTTGAATGATTCAAAGTAATAGTCTATAATTTGACATGAGGACATCAATACTCAAGCATATCACCAAGAAACCATGTCTTTCAAAATATCAATGCTAAAATAAGTTATCCCTAGCCCATCATGCTCAACCATTGATCCATTCATGAAACACACTCGCATATTAACTATACCCAATGCTAAATGTAACATCCCAATTTTCAATTTGGATGTTATACATAGGTCATCATATGCATATCATATTTTATTTGCATTTTGTTTGTGATCCTAGAAATTTTAAGCAACTCAAGGACCCACGGAGAGAGTTGGGGATTTCATTTACTTTCATATTTGACTTTTCTCAAATTTGAAAAGAGGATCATTTTGGTTTTAATAATTTTTCTCTCTGAATATTTCAAATATTAAAATAAAAGAGACAAGATAATATGACTTCTTCAAAATCAAGTAAATATTTTTATTTGGATTTTATTCGAGATTTTATTTGAATTAGAAAAAATATGCATTTTTCAAAATTGCATTTTAGGCCAGAAAAATGTTCACTTTGTTCTAAATATTTTATCTAGACGGTGAAAATTGTTTTTGGCATTTTCAGAATTTTTTTTGTATTTTTTAGGATTTTTCTTCGGCGGAATTTTTTTTAAGTTCCCGGACCGACTGGGCCGAAACCCAGCCGACCCAACACCCGCGCACCGCCGTGCCGCGCACGGACGCCTAGGGGAATCCGAGCCGGACTACTCCCCGGGCCGGCCCCCTCCCCAAGCCAACGTCGCCCCCGCCCCCTTTATATATGCGCCGCCGCCGCCCTCCGCAACCTTGCCTCGCCCCGCCTCCCGCAAGCAGCCGCAGCGCCCCGTGCCGCCATCGCGGCACGCCGTCGCCACCGTCCCACATCGCTGCCACCCCTCCACCACAGGAGCAACCGCCACTGTCGCCCGCCGCCGCCGCCGATCCGATCTCGCCACCGCCGGTCTTTTTCGTTGAGCCGGTAAGAATCTGCCGACCGAACATTTTTTTCCGTTTTAGTTTGATCGGTTTATTTTTTAGGGTTTATCTATTTAACGAACATTCGTTCATTTAGACCTGTTAGTGAACAATTTTCGTTAGATTAGTTCTGTTAGCGAACGGTCGCACCGTAGTTTTTCCTTTTTATTTCTATTTTTTCGGCCAAGGACCTATCGGCGATTATTTTTATCGCACATTAGCCCATGCTCTTCAAACCAATGCCAAATTCTTTGTCTCGAACCCCTCTTTCCAGTTAATCAACTTTAACATGGTTTCCACAATTTAAAATTTGGTTTCGAGCATATTTGAATTCGAACTTCTTTTGATCGTAGTTTCAGTTCCATAGCTCCGATTCGATTGATTCTTTTTGCAAATCGAAGCTCTTCAGTTGAACTTTCAGTTTGGACTTTCTCATCTGAGTTTTACCCTTGCATCTATGCTTGATTTCTTATGTATGCTATTGTTTGTTTACAATAGAATTTCTGGAGTGCGACCCCTCTATTACCTATTTTTTATGCATTAGTTTCAACCCTCAACATTGCATGAGTAGGATTGATTACATGTGGGTATTAGGAAGTAGATGATGAGGTAGAACATATTGTCCTTTATATCAAACCATGGGAGTTACTTCTACGTTATGCTTTCACTGCTATGCTATGCTTGTAGACGTGGATTGGTTGAGTGTTGATACGTCCATTTTGCATCATGCTTTTATATCGATATTTATTGCATTATGGGCTGTTACTACACATTATGTCACAATACTTATGCCTATTCTCTCTTATTTTACAAGGTTTACATAAAGAGCGAGAATGCTGGCAATTGGGATTCTGGGCTGGAAAAGGAGCAAATATTAGAGACCTACTCGGCACAGCTCCAAAAGTCTTGAAACTTCATGGGAGCACTTTTCAGAATATATAAAAAATACTGAGCGCAAGAAGTTCACCAGGGGGGCCACACCCTGCCCATGAGGGTGGGGGGCGCGCCCCCCTACCTGGTGGGCCCTCTGGTGGCCCTCCAATGGCCATCTTCGGCTATATGGAGTCTTTCGATGAGGAAAAAATCATAAGCCATCTCCTCGGACGAAACTCCGCCGCCACGAGGCGGAACCTTGGCGGATCCAATCTAGGGCTCCGGCAGAGCTGTTCTGCTGGGGAACTTCCCTCCGGGAGGGGGAAATCGTCGCCATCGTCATCACCAACGCTCCTCTCATCGGGAGAGGGCAATCTCCATCAACATCTTCACCAGCACCATCTCCTCTCAAAACTCTAGTTCATCTCTTGTATCCAATTCTTGTCTCCAAGTCCCGGATTGGTACTAGTAGGT
This sequence comes from Triticum aestivum, assembly GCF_018294505.1. Classification (NCBI taxonomy): domain Eukaryota; kingdom Viridiplantae; phylum Streptophyta; class Magnoliopsida; order Poales; family Poaceae; genus Triticum; species Triticum aestivum. Next base: position 208,755,610 of record NC_057806.1, read on the forward strand.
AGCTAATAGTGTTAATTACTCCTTGTAGTTGATGCTAGTGGGTTTATTTGGTGGAAGATCATATGTTCAGATCCTATATGCATATTAATACCCCTCTGATTATGAACATGAATATGCTTTGTGAGTAGTTACGTTTGTTCTTGAGGACATGGGAGAAGTCTTGCTATCAGTAGTCATGTGAATTTGGTATTCGTTCGATATTTTGATGAGATGTATGTTGTTTCTCTTCTAGCGGTGTTATGTGAACGTCGACTACATGACACTTCACCATTATTTGGGCCTAGAGGAAGGCATTGGGAAGTAATAAGTAGATGATGGGTTGCTAGAGTGACAGAAGCTTAAACCCTAGTTAATGTGTTGCTTCGTAAGGGGCTGATTTGGATCGATATGTTTCATGCTATGGTTAGGTTTACCTTAATACTTTTTTTGTAGTTGCGAATGCTTGCAATAGAGGTTAATCATAAGTGGGATGCTTGTCCAAGTAAGGACAGTACCTAAGCACCGGTCCACCCACATACCAAATTATCAGTGTACCGAATGTGAATCATATGAACGTGATGAAAACTAGCTTGACGATATTCCCATGTGTCCTCGGGAGCGCTTTTCTCTATATATGAGTTTGTCCAGGCTTGTACTTTGCTACAAAAAGGATTGGGCCACCTTGCTGCACTTTATTTACTTTTGTTACTTGTTGCTCGTTACAAATTATCCTATCACAAAACTATCTGTTACCACTTATTTCAGTACTTGCAGAGAATACCTTGCTGGAAACCGCTTATCATTTCCTTCTGCTCCTCGTTGGGTTCGACACTCTTACTTATCAAAAGGACTACGATAGATCCCCTATACTTGTGGGTCATCAAGACTCTTTTCTGGTGCCGTTGCCGGGGAGTGAAGCGCCTTTGGTAGGTGGAATTTGGTAAGGAAAAATTTATATAGTGTGCTGAAATTTACTGTCACTTGTTACTATGGAAAGTAATCCTCTGAGGGGCTTGTTCGGGATATCTTCACCCCGACCAGTAGAGCAAAGAGTTCCTCCTCAACCTACTGAACCTACTAAAATGAAAATGTCTACTTTGAAATTCCTTCCGGTATGATAGAAAAACTGCTAGCTAATCCGTTTGCAGGAGACGGAACAACGCATCCTGATGAGCACCTAATATATGTGGATGAAGTTTGTGGATTATTTAAGCTTACAGGTGTACCTGGAGATGTTGTTAAGAAGAAGGTCTTCCCTTTATCTTTGAAGGAAGATGCATGGACATGGTATAGGCTACGTGATGATACGGGGTCATGGAACTACAAACGATTGAAACTGGAATTTCATCAGAAGTTTTACCCTATGCATCTTGTTCATCGTGATCGCAATTATATATATAATTTTTGGCCTCGCGAAGGATAAAGAATCGCTCAAGCTTGGGGGAGGCTTAAATCAATGTTATATCCATGCCTCAATCATGAGCTCTCAAGATAAATGATTATTCAAAATTTTTATGCTCTGCTTTCTGATAGCAATCGCACCATGCTCGATACTTCTTGCACCGGCTCTTTTATGATGAAGACTATTGAATTCAAATGGGATTTATTGGAAAGAATTAAACACAACTCTGAAGATTGGGACCTCGACGAAGGTAAGGAGTCAGGTATGACACCTAAGTTTGATTGTGTTAAATCTTTTATGGATACAGATGTTTTTCGTAAATTTAGCACTAAATATGGACTTGACTCTAAAATAGTAGCTTCTTTCTGTGAATCTTTTGCTAATTATGTTGATCTCCCCAAGGAGAAGTGGTTTAAATATCATCCTCTCGTATAAGTAAAAGTAGCTGCACCAATTAAATTTGAAGAAAAGACTGTCACTTATAATGATCCTATTGTTCCTACCGCTTATGTTGAGAAACCACCTTTTCCTGTTAGGATAAAGTATCATGCTAAAGCTTCAACTACGGTTCGTAAAAGCAATATTAAAACTTATACACCTCCTGAGCAAATTAAAGTTGGACCTGATATTGCTATTGTTAAAGATCTCTTGTCTGATAATATTGATGGGCATGTTATTCATTTCCTTGATGAGACTGCTAGAATTGCTAAACCTTGTGCAAAAGATAAAAACAGACATGTGGTAGGCATGCCTGTTATTTCTGTTAAAATAGGATATCATTGTTATCATGGCTTATGTGATATGGGTGCTAGTGCTAGTGCAATACCTTACAACTTATACAAAGAAATTACGCATGATATTGCACCTGCTAAGATAGAAGATATTGATGTCACAATTAAACTTGCCAATAGAGTTACTATTTTACCAATGGGAATTGTTAGAGATGTTGAAGTCTTGTGTGGGAAAACTAAATATTCTGCTGATTTTCTTGTTCTTGGTTCCCCACAAGATAGCTTTTGTCCCATTATATTTGGTAGACCCTTCTTGAACACTATTAATGCTAAGATAGATTGTAAAAAGGATGTTGTTACTATCGGTTTAGATGATATGTCTCATGAATTTAATTTCTCTAAATTTAGTAGACAACACCGTAAAGAAGAAGTACATAGTAAGGATGAAATTATTGGTCTTGCTTCTATTGTCGTACCTCCTAGTGATCCTTTATAACAATATTTGCTAGACCATGAAAATGATATGTTTATGAATGAACGAAGGGAAATAGTTGAAGTATTCTTTAAACCGGAACCTATTCTGAAACACAATTTGCCTATTGAAATCCTAGGAGATCCTCCTCCACCCAAGGGTGATCCCGTGTTTGAGCTTAAACCGTTGCCTGATACTCTTAAATATGCTTATCTTGATGAGAAAAAGATATATCCTATTATTATTAGTGCTAACCTTTCAAAGCAGGAGGAAGAGAGATTATTGAAAACTCTAAAGAAGCACCGGGCTGCTATTGGACATACTCTTGATGATCTTAAGGGCATTAGTCCCACTTTGTGTCAACACAAAATAAATTTGGAAGAAGATGCTAAACCAGTTCGTGATCATCAACGACGGCTGAATTCTAAAATGAAAGAAGTGGTCAGAAAGGAAATATTAAAGCTCCTAGAGGCAGGTATAATCTATCCCATTGCTAATAGTTAGTGGGTAAGTCATGTCCATTGTGTCCCTAAGAAGGGAGGAATTACTGTCGTTCCTAATGATAAAGATGAATTGATTCCTCAAAGAATTATTACAGGTTATAGGATGGTAATTGATTTCCGCAAATTAAATAAGGCCACTAGAAAGGATCATTACCCCTTACCTTTTATCGATCAAATGCTAGAAAGATTATCCAAACATACACATTTTTGCTTTCTAGATGGTTATTCTGGTTTCTCTCAAATACTTGTGTCAGCCAAGGATCAATCAAAGACTACTTTTACTTGCCCTTTTGGTACTTTTGCTTATAGACGTATGCCTTTTGGTTTATGTAATGCACCTGCTACCTTTCAAAGATGCATGATGGCTATATTCTCTGACTTTTGTGAAAAGATTTGTGAGGTTTTCATGGACGATTACTCCGTCTATGGATCTTCTTTTGATGATTGCTTGAGCAACCTTGATCCAGTTTTGCAGAGATGTGAAGAAACTAATCTTGTCTTGAATTGGGAAAAGTGCCACTTTATGGTTAATGAAGGTATTGTCTGGGGCATAAAGTTTCTGAAAGAGGTATTGAAGTTGATAAAGCCAAGGTTGATGCTATTGAAAAGATGCCATTCCCCAAGGACAGCAAAGGTATAAGAAGTTTCCTTGGTCACGCCAAATTTTATAGGAGGTTCATTAAGGACTTCTCAAAAATTTCTCGGCATCTGACTAATTTAATGCAAAAAGATATAACACTTGTCTTTGATGATGATTGTGTAGAAGCATTTGAAATACTTAAGAAAGCATTGATCTCTGCACCTATTGTTCAGCCACCTAATTGGAATTTACCCTTTGAAATTATGTGTGATGCTAGTGATTATGTTGTACGTGTTGTTCTAGGGCAAATAGTTGATAGGAAATTAAACATTATTCAATATGCTAGTAAAACCCTAGACAATGCTCAAAGAAATTATGCTGCTACTGAAAAAGAATTCTTAGCAGTTGTATTTGCTTGTGATAAGTTCAGACCTTATATTTTTGATTCTAAAGTAACTATTCACACTGATCATGCTGCTATTAAATATCTTATATGGAAAAGGAAGAAGCTAAACCTAGACTTATTAGATGGGTTCTCTTGCTACAAGAATTTGACTTACATATTGTTGATAGAAAGGGAGCTGAGAACCCCGTTGCAGACAACTTGTCTAGGTTAGAAAATGTGCTTGATGACCCACTACCTATTGATGATAGCTTTCCTGATGAGCAATTAAATGTCATAAATGCTTCTCATACTGCTCCATTGTATCCTGATTATGCTAATTACATTGTTGCCAAATTCATACCACCTAGTTTCACATACCGGCAAAAGAAAAAGTTCTTCTATGATTTGAGACATTACTTTTGGGATGACCCACATCTTTATAAAGAAGGAGTAGATGGTGTTATTAGACATTGTGTACCTGAGCATGAACAAGAACAGATCCTACGCAAGTGTCACTCCGAAGCTTATGGAGGACGCCATGCTGGAGATAGAACTGCACATAAGGTATTGCAATCTGGTTTTTATTGGCCTACTCTCTTCAAGGATGCCCTTAAGTTTGTATTATCTTGTGATGAATGTCAAAGAATTGGAAATATTAGTAGACGTCAAGAAATTCCTATGAACTATTCACTCGTTATTGAACCATTTGATGTTTGGGGCTTTGACTATATGGGACCTTTTCTTGCCTCTAATGGATATACACATATTTTAGTTGCTGTTGATTACGTTATTACGTGGGTAGAAGCTATTCCAACTAGTAGTGTTGATCATAAAACTTCTATTAAAATGCTTAAAGAAGTTATTTTTCCAAGATTTGGAGTCCCTAGATATTTAATGACTGATGGTGGTTCACATTTTATTCATGGTGCTTTCCGTAAAATGCTTGCTATGTATGATGTTAATCATAGAATTGCATCCCCTTATCGCCCTCAGTCTAGTGGTCAAGTAGAATTGAGTAATAGAGAGCTCAAATTAATTTTTGCAAAAGTCTGTCAATAGGTCTAGAAAGAATTGGTCCAAGAAACTTGATGATGCATTATGGGCCTATAGAACTGCATATAAAAATCCTATGGGTATGTCTCCGTATAAAATGGTTTATGGAAAAGCATGTCACTTACCTCTCGAACTAGAACACAAGGCATATTGGGCTATTAAAGATCTCAATTATGATTTTAAACTTGCCGGTGAGAAGAGGTTATTTGATATTAGCTCACTCGATGAATGGAGAACCCAAGCCTACGAAAATGCCAAGTTGTTTAAAGAAAACGTTAAAAGATGGCATGATAAAAATATACAACTCTCGTTTAAGATTTTTCGTAGGAAAACTTCTCTCTAAATGGGAAGGTCCTTACGTTATCGAGGAGGTCTATCATTCCGGTGCCATAAAAATCAACAACTTCGAAGGCACAAATCCGAAGGTGGAGAACGGTCAAAGAATTAAACATTATATCTCAGGTAATCCCATAAATATTGAAACAAATGTTATTGAAACCGTAACCCTGCAGGAATACATAAGGGACACTTTCTGGAACGTTTTAGACTCCGAAAAGGAATATGTATGTGGTACGGTAAGTAAACCAACTCCAAAATAGTTTTAAGGCAATATTTCTCCGTTTTGGAATATTTAGAAAAATAGAAAAATAAGAAGCAGTCCGGGAAGGACACGAGGCCACCACGAGGGTGGAGGACGCGCCTATCCTATTGGGCGCACCCCCCCCCCCCCCCCCCGCCTCATGGGCACCTCGTGCGCTCTCCGGACTCCGTTTTCTTACATGTTACGTATTTTGGTCGGTAAAAATTCATTGTATAATCTCCCGGGGGATTTGACTCCCGTATCACGCAATTATCCTCTGTTTGTGTTTTGAGCTGTTTTTCTGACAGATCCAGGACGTCATGTCGTCTTCAAGTGCCCCCAAGGACCAGTTCTTCGAGAAGGTCATCAACCCCTACCTCGCGGAGGTACTGAAACACCCTCAAACCATTGAGATGCGTGAGGGGTTGTTGCACATCCGCGATGTTGAGGGACCAAGGAAGCCCGGAAGCACGGAGGCAAGGCTCGAGGCATTGGAGCAAGATGTTTTCAAGTGTCAGGAGATGGTGGAGCGTGGACTCGATTCCAATCACATTATGATCATGGAGTTCACCAACAACCACAAGCTGGACGTCAAGGACATTGGGGAGGCCATCTTCAAGCTTCATGAGAAAATTGAGCACCTCCAAGCCCAGATCTATGACCTGCAAAATCAAAACTGTGAGTATGAATATAGATTCAAGAGGATGAGTTTGGCTGCAGATTTGAGGTTTCAGGAGACTCGATCATCCTTCTATGATGGTGAGCATATGCCTTGGAAGAGGGACGACAAGCCTACGCCATCAACAAAACCATCAGCTTCTCCACCAACAAAGAAGAATTGAGTATCTGGTATGGGCACTCCCCTTGGAAACTGCCAAGCTTGGGGGAGTGCCCCAGTATCGTATCACCATCACTTTTATCTTTACTATTTTTCTTAGTTCGATCCTTTTGGTAATATCTTGATCTAGTAGAATAAAGTTTATGGCATGATCTAGTTTTGAGTTTTGCTTTATGATCCCACTATGTAATCGAGTATGTGAGCTATATATAATAAAGATTAGTGTTGAGTCAAGGGCTTGATTATTTTGCCATTATCCTAAGTGAATAAAAGAAAAGAGAAAGAATAAAAAAAGGAAGCAAAGAGATCATATGGATCTTATGGAGAGTAATGAGCTCACATAGAAAAGGTATGATGAATAAAAGTTGTTGAGAGTTGACAAACATAGTTTTTGTCATTGTTGCAATTAATAGGAAGTAATAAAGAAAGAGAGGTCTTCACATATAAATATACTATCTTGGACATCTTTTATGATTGTGAGCACTCATTAAAATATGACATGCTAAAGAGTTGACGTTGGACAAGGAAGACAACGTAATGGGTTATGTTTTCTTACATCTGAGATAAATTATATTGTCATGGATCATCCAACATGGTTGAGCTTGCCTTTCCCCCTCATGCTAGCCAAATTCTTCTCACCAAGTAGAGATACTACTTGTGCTTCCAAATACCGTCAAACCAGTTTTGGCATGAGAGTCCACCATACCTACCTATGGATTGAGTAAGATCCTCCAAGTAAGTTGTCATCGGTGCAAGCAATAAAAATTTCTCTCTAAATTTGTATGACTTATTAGTGTGGGAGAAAATAAGCTTTATACGATCATGTGATATGGAAGAAATAAAAGCAACAGACTACATAATAAAGGTCCATATCACAAGTGGCAATATAAAGTGACGTTCTTTCGCATTAAGATTTTGCACATCCAACCATAAAAGCGCATGGCAACCTCTGCTTCCCTCTGCGAAGGGCCTATCTTTTACTTTTATCTCCTACCTTGCATAAGAGTCATGGTGATCTTCACCCTTCCTTTTTACATTTTATCCTTCGGCAAGCATAGTATGTTAAGATCCTGGTATATATGGCTAATTGGATGTGAGTCTTCATGAACTATTATTGTTGACATTACCCTTGAGGTAAAACGTTGGGAGGCAAAACTATAAGCCCCTATCTTTCTCTCTGTCTGATTAAAACTACATACCCATAAGTATTGCGTGAGTGTCAGCAGTTGTGAAAGACTATATGATAGTTGAGTATGTGGACTTGCTGAAAAGCTCTTATATATTGACTCTTTCCTATGTTATGATAAATTGCAATTGCTCCAATGACTGAGATTATAGTTTGTTAGTTTTCAATGAAGTTTACTATTCATACTTGAAATTGTGATTGAATTATTACTCTAGCATAAGAAATCATATGACAAGAATTATGTAAGTTGCTGTTCTAAGAATGATCATGATGCCCTCATGTCCGTATTTTACTTTTATCGACACCTTTATCTACAAACATGTGGACATATTTTTTGATTTCGGCTTTCGCTTGAGGACAAGCGAGGTCTAAGCTTGGGGGAGTTGATACGTCCATTTTGCATCATGCTTTTATATCGATATTTATTACATTATGGGTTGTTATTACACATTATGTCACAATACTTATGCCTATTCTCTCTAATTTTACAAGGTTTACATAAAGAGGGAGAATGCAAGCAGCTGGGATTCTGGGATGGAAAAGGAGCAAATATTAGAGACCTATTCTGCACAGCCCCAAAAGTCCTGAAACTTCACGGAAGAAATTTTCAGAATATATAAAAAATATTAAGCACAAGAAGTTCACCAGGGGGGCCACACCGTGCCCACGAGGGTGGGGGCGCGCCCTACCCCCTGGGCGCGCCCCCTACCTCATGGGCCCCCTGGTGGCCCTCCGATGGCCATCTTCTGCTATATGGAGTCTTTCGATGAGGAAAAAATCATAAGCCATCTCCTCGGACGAAACTCCGCCGCCACGAGGCGGAACCTTGGCGGATCCAATCTAGGGCTCCGGCAGAGCTATTCTGCCGGGGGAACTTCCCTCCGGGAGGGGGAAATCATCGCCATCATAATCACCAACGCTTCTCTCATCGGGAGAGGGAAATCTCCATCAACATCTTCACCAGCACCATCTCCTCTCAAAACCCTAGTTCATATCTTGTATCCAATTCTTGTCTCCAAGTTCAGGATTGGTACTAGTAGGTTGCTAGTAGTGTTAATTACTCCTTGTAGTTGATGCTAGTTCGTTTATTTGGTGGAAGATCATATGTTCAGATCCTATATGCATATTAATACCCCTCTGATTATGAACATGAATATGCTTTGTGAGTAGTTATGTTTGTTCCTGAGGACATGGGAGAAATCTTGCTATTATTAGTCATGTGAATTTGGTATTTATTCGATATTTTGATGAGATGTATGTTGTCTCTCCTCTAGTGGTGTTATGTGCACGTCGACTACATGACACTTCACCATTATTTGGGCCTAGAGGAAGGCATTGGGAAGTAATAAGTAGATGATGGGTTGCTAGAGTGACAGAAGCTTAAACCCTAGTTTATGCGTTGCTTCGTAAGGGGTTGATTTGGATCCATATGTTTCATGCTATGGTTAGGTTTACCTTAATACTTTTGTTGTAGTTGAGGATGCTTGCAATAGAGGTTAATCATAAGTCGAATGCTTGTCCAAGTAAGGATAGTACCCAAGCACCGGTCCACCCACATACCAAATTATCAAAGTACCGAACGCGAATCATATGAACATGATGAAAACTAGCTTGACGATATTCCCATGTGTCCTCGGGAGCGCTTTTCTCTATATAAGAGTTTGTCCAGGCTTGTCCTTTGCTACAAAAAGGATTGGGCCACCTTGCTGCACTTTATTTACTTTTGTTACTTGTTGCTCATTACAAATTATCCTATCACAAAACTATATGTTACCACTTATTTCAGTACTTGCAGAGAATACCTTGCTGGAAACCGCTTATCATTTCCTGCTGCTCCTCGTTGGGTTCGACACTCTTACTTATCAAAAGGACTACGATAGATCCCCTATACTTGTGGGTCATCAAGTGTATTCATGACAGATGTGAGAGTTGTTAATCAATGGTTAACTTAAGCTGGCTACTTTAATACACATCTAGGAGGATTGGTTGCGGGCACCTGGAGAATCCAGTGTTGTCCTAGGATATCCCAAAGGACCCGTGTGATCATCCTACGGTTTGCCACCCAGGCTCAAAGGGATCATAAGATTATTCGTGCTAGAAACTTCTGTGTGCAGCTACAAGCCATTATGGGCTCTAGCATAGTTGAGTATGTTGCGTGACCGCTTTCAGTGGTAGACTAGCAGATGTAGGGGTCTAGGTGGTACTATCTACCTAGAGTAAAGAGTTGATGCTTCTGAAATACTGTGTCTCGGTCATCCATTTCTCAAACATCATGCAGTGCGAGAAATTAAACAGAGGAGATCGAGTCTTGTGGGGAAAAGTTTGCAAACCTCTGCAGAGTGTACAAACTAATCATGGTTAGCCGTGTCCCCGGTTATGGACATCTTGAGTATCTGGTTCTTGAATTATTGATTTGATCTCATCACTCTAAATTAATTTGTTGGGTTCTTAATACTGTTTAATTGGGATTGAGTTGGAGGAACCTTCTCAATGTTTATCAACCACCATGATAGTTAAACAAAATATATTCCTTTGTTGTAGGGAAAAATTGGCTTTTCGCAAAACTATGATAACCATAGAGCCTCCACCAGCCATATATGCATGTAGTGTTAGCAATTATCTTGTTCATTGCTCTACAGTGTTATTTTGCCAGCATATTCCATGTGCTGACCCGTTTTGGGCTGCAACGTATTATGTTGCAGACTTTTCAGACAAAGAGTAAGGTGCGCTAGGTCGTTGTCGTGCACTCAGCTATGCCGTTGGAGTTGATGGACTCATTTATCCTTGATGCTTCCACAGTTATCTCATTTAGATGGCCTTAAGCCATATTATTGTAATAAGCTCTCTTTTGAGACATTCGATGTAATAAGTGTGTGATTGCACTTTGTTATAAATCCTTCAAGTACTGTGTGTGTCAACATTACCGATCGAGGGATGACACTTATGCATAGAGATTTGACCGTTTGAGGTCTGATCGCTACAAGATGGTATCAGAGCACACACTGATTGTAGGACACAACCACTAAGATAAGCCATGGGTCACTCTTATCTACTCATTTCTAACTCCTCTCCATTTTCCACTCTATAGATGGTGGACCCAAGGAACAAGTTTGCTCAACTGGATGAAGACACCCCTTTTGGGCGACACTTGAAGGAAGTCACTAGGTACCTGAACATCGGAATACCAAGCTTCACCGGGACCTACACCGCCACTTTACTAGAAGAGGAGCGTTGGATGATTCGAGTTCATGTTCCAGGACAGACATTCACGCCAATTACTGAGCCCATAGAGTTTTCCTTTGATGCACCAACCTGGAATCTACGAAAGAGCATGGCAGCAAACATCGCCATGGGACGCATCGGCAAAGTTTATCACAAGGATCTTAAGGACACCATCTCCCAAATATGTGGGCACCGAGATGAGAAATGGGAGATGATCAGCACCAGGAGGGACAAGTCCATTGTAGCTTTCATCGAGGAGTTAAACTAGCACATTTGTCGCCAGGAGAACCAAATATGTGCAAGCATGATAGATATGAAGAAGGTGATGACTAGGAACATGGAGTTTGAAGAGGAACTCAAGTCTACACACGATGGATACGAGGAGGAAATCGCAGTGCTAGTAGAAAAGAATGAAGACCTAACGAGGAAGCTAGGAGTATTCATGGGAGACCCCGTGCCAGGAGGAGATAATGACCATACCGAGGCCTACATCATCATCGACGACACTGATTCTGACCCCGACAGTAGTGATGATGATTACGAAGACGAAGCTGGAGAGGATATCATGGAGTCTTCCACCGATCAAAATTTCTAGTCGACCACCATATTATCAGTAGTATTCTCCCATGTATATAGTAGTAGTCCAAGTACTTTGTAACGGTAGTTAGATGGATTGTATGCCCTTGTTTGAATTGAGTGGTGTGATATGAATGTGTTTGTCTCATGTGCATATGGGTAGTGCTTTCTCTTTAGTCCTCATTCTACTCTGATCTCCCCTCTAAGCCCATCAGATGCCTCCGAGAAATGACTCTGGATTTGTCTTCCCACCAGAGCTCACTCAATTGATCCAACAACAGAATGCCTTGATGCAGTTGCTAGTTCAAATCCAAGGCAACAATAACAACAACCCACCCCACCACATCCAGTTGACAACTTAGCCCATTTTCTGAGGTTGAATCCACCGGTGTTTTCCAGTAGCACCAAGCCGATTGTTGCTAATGACTGGCTACGCAAGATTGGAAGGGAGTTGACCACCGCAGGTTGCAAAGATGCTGAGAAGGTGCATTTTTCGCACACCAACTGGTTGGACCCGCAGCCTCATGGTGGGAGAATTACATAGCCACTTTCCCCATAGCCAATGTCACTTGGGATCAATTTCAGCAAGCGTTCCGCACTGCACATGTCTCAACTGGAGCTATGAGCATGAAGAAGTGTGAGTTTCGCAACTTACGCCAGGGAAACCGTACTGTGGGGCAGTACGTGGATGAGTTTAGTAAGTTAGCTCACTATGCCCCGGATGATGTGGCCATAGACACCGCGAAGCGGGAGAAGTTTATGGAGGGACTGGATGTTGAGCTGAGCATGCAGTTGATGGTGGCCACATTTGCCAACTACCGGGAGCTGGTAGACAGGTCTCTTATGATTGAAGGGAAGCAACAACAGATAGAGAGCCGCAAAAGGAAGTATGGACAAGGGAAGTATAATTCAGGAGCTCAGCAGAGACCTCGTTTTACACCGAACTCGGGAGGGCATACTCACCATAACCATGGGGGCCACACCCACAATGGAGGAAGTTCACATAACCATAGTGGTCCCAAGAATGGGAATGGGAATGGAGGAAGCAGCAGCCAGAACCGTTCCAACCCCACTACACCCGGCAAGAAGGATCTAAGTCACATTACTTGTTATGAAGCCAAGAATGGAAATGGCAATGGAAGTTTAGGGAAGAAGCCCAGTCCCTTCACCAGAGGTCAGGTGAACCACATCAACATGGAGGAAGTTGAAGATCAACCTGAGGTAGTGATTGGTAAGTTTTTGGTTAAGTTATTTACCGCACTCGTTCTTTTTTATACTGGTGCATCGCATTCATACATATCAATGGGATTTGTGGACAAGTTTAAGCTACCCACCTTAGCCCTTAGGTCACCCATGTTAGTAAGCTCGCCAGGAGCAGAGTATATGGCCAGTCGATGGTGTGATCGGTGTCACAACCCTAGCTTTGGCCTTTGCTTGTCATTGCATATGCATCCATGCATCATGTTGTTGCATTGCATTGATTACATTCTTCCTTGTTTGCCGGTAATTGCCCCCTCTCAGTAGACGATGTTTCCGACGACGTGATCGATGACACCGATGAAGAGCTATACTATCTTCAGAAGTGCCAGGCAAGCAAAACCCCATTTTTAATTCCGATACAATCCCACTCTCTCGCTTCTGCTCTCTTTTACTGCATTAGGACAACAGCGATTCGACTATTACATGTTGAGGTAGTTGAACCCCTTTCCTCTGCATGACCTATCATTGTCACAGTAAATAGATGAAACCCACTAGCATGAGTAGGAGTTGTTTGAGCTTTGATGTGCCTACTCATTCATGCTTGTTTGTCCTGCCTGCTATTGCTTAGAGTCGTGTCAGGTCTGATTCGCCGGGGATGAATTGGAAAGTTGTGAACATGTCCTAGTGTTGAGAGCTAAGTGTGTGAACACGATTTGGTAAAGGTAGCGGTGAGAGTCCACGTAGGAGTACATGGTGGGTTGTCTCATTGAAACCGTCCTCATGAACTGAGTTTTGTGTTTGCGATCCATGAACAGTTACTACCACACATTGGGTTCCGGTAACTCAACCCCTCTCGGCTTATTAACCAACTCGATCTCTATCCAGGAGTTGCAACTAGTTTCTGGTGCTTGTAGGTAGTGTTAGTAGTCTACCAAGTGGCACCCGGTACAGGTGGGCTTGGGACAGACTAGGCATAGTGGCACGGTGTACCAAGTGGCACCCGGATGGTGGGCTTGGGAACCCTGCTCACATCGTTTGGGGCTGTGAGCGACACCCTAGCTGGATCTCCTTGCGGATGGAACCCGAATAGGCGATAAACATCGACTAGAGACTTGTGTGGTTAGTCAGGTCGTGACCAACTCCCTCGCCAAGCTTCCGCTTGAAGGCTGCCGAGATACACAATGTCTACATGGTGGTAAGTGGCGAGAGCGTGTGTGAAGAAGTACACCCCTGTAGGGTTAACATCATCTATTCGAATAGCCGTGTCCGCGGTAAAGGACTTCTGGGTTGCCTGTACAGTTCATAGACAAGTGAAAGTGGACACTCTAAAATGCGCAAGAGAAGCATGAGTGCTATGGATGGCCTTCTTGTAGGGAGACGGGAGCGGATCCATAGTGGTGTATTGATATGGTGAATATGTGGACTCGTGTGCGCCACCTCAAGAGAGTTACTTGCAGTCGTAGTTCAAGCTAGCTACCGAGTCAAAGCTGGCTTGCTGCAGTCAAACTCCAGCACCCCTTTGTTGATACCGATGCATATGTAGCTAGTTCTGATGTAAGTTTTGCTGGGTACATTTGTACTCACGTTTGCTTCAATTATGTTTTTGCAGAGAGACTTCAGTCTCGCTTGTAGTTCCGCATGGACTTCGACGTTTAGCTTGTTACCTCAGGTACGATCTTGTACCCTTGGGAGGGTCTTGTAGATAGTCAGGCTTCTCAGTATTTTTCATTTGTAGTTGTCTATACTTAGACATGTTTATGCTTCCGCTTGTTGCTTGTATGCTCTTTATGTTGGTTCATGAGACCCATGTTTGTAATACTTGGCTCCTCGGAGCCTAATGAATAAATACTCTGAGTCATAGAGTCTTGTTGTAATGCCATGTTGTATTTGCACATAACGAGCATATTGTGTGTATGATTGAAATGCTTGGTATGTGTGGGATACGACAACCTAGTTGTCTATCCTTGGTAGCCTCTCTTATGGGGAAATGTAGTCTGGTGCTTCGACTGAGCCATGGTAGTCTGCTACAGCCCGGTTTATCGGAGTCCTGCGAGCCCAGCACTACTGCTCCGGACCACTTATACTGGCCGGCATGTGATCCACTTTGTTCCCGTGTCTGTCCCTTCGGGGAAATGTCACGTGGTGACTTCCGGTGTCCTGCTAGCCTACTATAGCCCGGGTTCCCGGAGTCCCATTAGCCTAGTTGCTACAGCCTGGATTCACACGCTGATGACCGACACTTTCGATGCTGGTTCATGTATGCATGTCCCCGTAAGTTAGTGCCACTTTGGGTTCACGACAAGTCATGTCGGCACGGGTTCCCTATCATATGGATGCTATCGGCACTATCATATACATGAGCCAAAAGGCGCAAATGGTCCCGGGCCAGGTAAGGTGGCACCTGTGGGAATACCGTGTGTGAGGCCGCAAAGTGATATGATGTGTTACATGCTAGATCAATGTGACTTAGAATCAGGGTCCTGACAGCTTTGGTATCAGAGCCTGATTGCCTGTAGGATTTCCAAGCCAAACTGGTCGAAGTTGAGTCTAGAAATGCTTTAGTTATATAAGGGAATTGATTGTGGACGGGAACATAAGGCTCTTTTTACTCCTTTACCTTATGCCCTTCTGATCTGAGTCAACCTCTTCTTTTCTGCGAGGACTAAGGACTAGGCTTCTCATCTTTCTATCAGGATCACGTGTTACTAAAACATAGACTTATAGGATTGATGGATTCAAGTCTCATTTCAGTTTGTAGTACTTCCATGTGTTAACAGTTGATCTCAGAACCTTGATATTGTGATGTTGAGTGGTTATGCCACCCTTTTGCTGGATGTCTCAAATCTTTTTGAGCATTTACAGCCGTTATCCTGTCCGAGTCATCCCAGGTTTCTAACTAGTCTGATGCATTTTCAAATCCCTTCTTTCCGTTCCCGATGTTTCTTTGGGCCAGTTTAACCACACTAATCGGTGAGTTGAGGTACTCTATTGCCTCGACATATATGTTGGAGCTATTATTATGACCCTAGGTGTCTTAGGGGATCATCTAGTAATCTAGCCATGTTTTGTGTTCCCAGTGTGATGATTCTGGCCATCATTCCTGAAAGCATCCCGTGATGCCACTTAGTCAGTAGACATTCTATTTCTGGGTTCTTGAACCCGAGATTCACTCTACTCATTCATGTTGATAGTGTTTGCTAGTTCCGTTAGGATATTAGTAACCTTTGCGATAATTCTCGAGGTCTGTGGTATTTCCTTCTTCCAATACCATTAATCAGCCAAGGCAGACGTTCTCCGAACGAAAGGATCACAATAAGAGTGCTCTCGATGAGTTCTCCATTCTACATTGTGGCTCTGCCGGTCCTACCTTCCTGGATGGGTTATCTAGAAGAAATGTTGAACTTTGCTCGACATACTAATCCATGCATCCACAACTCAGAAAGTTATATGTTCCTTTGAGTTGTCCTTCTTCAGCCGTAGTCTGACCATCATCGATCAATTGTTAGTCAAGGGTACGTGTGCGATTGTGTTCATCGATGCCTATTATTCTTGTGGTCTGTCAAGCCATTCTTTTCCTGTATGACTAGGAGAAACAAAATCCAGTACCTCATCCATATCCAGGATTGGGTCAAAGTAGTTGTGCTCTGCAGAACAAATGCCAATCCAGCTTTTGCTCTGTTCTACCCTGGAGTATTACCCCCTTTATGTCAGGATTGTCATGAGAATTGCACCATCTTATGAATTCTTGACGCAGTGATACTTCTCGCCATCATTGTTTCATTCCTCGGTTCCGTGTTATTGTAACCAGAATGCCAACAAGTGAACTGTGATGCGTGAAATCAGTACTTAGCATGTTGGTTACTGAATCATCATCCTAAGATTGATCGTGCTACCTAGTCCATATTTCATGGTGCACTCTTTGATCAAAGAGTTAGGATTGTGTCAATCCCTTTCTTATTTGACAACATCATCTTGCCTCGAAAGCAAGAATTCTCCCGAGCTTAATAACATATCGGTGGTTCATGATTTTCTGAATATCTTCTCAGAAGTATCACCAGGCTGTTCCCTGACCATTATGTTGAGCTCGTGATCAAATGGTTTTCCTATAAACCACTCTTTCTCCAAGAATCCGTGTTGGATACCCCTGAGCTAGTTGGCTAAGCTAGACAAAAACTTGGAGAGTTGGATGATAAAAGCTTAGTTCAATTCGAGGGGATATGTGTGTGTGTGTGTGTTGAATAAAGATGATATCTTCATCGATTTTTCCGCGCCATCAATTGTTGGAGCTATTGCCTTATACAGTCTTTGATTCGAGTACGGGCTATCGTCAAATCAAATCAGAACCAACGATATTCGTAATGATGTCTTACTCGTGGTTGTTTCCTCGAGCATACACCATTATATCTTTTAGGTCTGACCAATGCTGCCACCTGATACGTCCATTTTGCATCATGCTTTTATATCGATATTTATTGCATTATGGGCTGTTATTACACATTATGTCACAATACTTATGCCTATTCTCTATTATTTTACAAGGTTTACATAAAGAGGGAGAATGCCGTCAGCTGGGATTTTGGGCTGGAAAAGGAGCAAATATTAGAGACCTATTCTGCACAGCTCCAAAAGTCCCAAAACTTCATGGGAGCACTTTTTAGAATATATAAAAAATATAGGGCGCAAGAAGTACCAGAGGGGGGCCACCCACCACCCACGAGGGTGGGGGCGTGCCCCTGCCTCGTGGGCCCCCTGGTGGCCCTCTGATGCCCATCTTTGGCTATATGGATTCTTTCATTCGAGAAAAAAAATCATAAGCAAGCTTTCGGGAAGAAACTCCGCCGCCACGAGGCGGAACCTTGGCGGAACCAATCTAGGGCTCCGGCAGAGCTGTTCTGCTGGGGAAACTTCCCTCTGGGAGGGGGAAATCATCACCAACGATCCTCTCATCAGGAGGGGGTCAATCTCCATCAACATATTCACCAGCACCATCTCATCTCAAACCCTAGTTCATCTCTTGTATCCAATCTTTGTATCCAAACCTCATATTGGTACCTGTGGGTTGCTAGTAGTGTTGATTACTCCTTGTAGTTGATGCTAGTTGGTTTAATTGGTGGAAGATCATATGTTTAGATCCATTATGCATATTAATACCCCTATGATTATGAACATGAATATTCTTTGTGAGTAGTTACGTTTGTTCCTGAGGACATGGGAGAAGTCTTGCTATTAGTAGTCATGTGAATTTGGTATTCGTTCGATATTTTGATGAGATGTATGTTGCCATCCCTGTAGTGGTGTCATCTGAACATTGACTACATGAAACTTCACCATTATTTGGGCCTAGAGGAAGGCATTGGGAAGTAATAAGTAGATGATGGGTTGCTAGAGTGACAGAGGCTTAGACCCTAGTTTATGCGTTGCTTCGTAAGGGGCTGATTTGGATCCATATGTTTCATGCTATGGTTAGGTTTACCTTAATACTTTTGTTGTAGTTGCGGATGCTGGCAATAGAGGTTAATCATAAGTGGGATGCTTGTCCAAGTAAGGACAGTACCCAAGCACTGGTCCACCCACACACCAAATTATCAAAGTACCAAACGCGAATCATATGAACGTTATGAAAACTAGCTTGACGACAATTCCCATGTGTCGTCGGGAGCGCTTTTCTCTATATAAGAATTTTTCCAGGCTTGTCCTTTGCTACAAAAAGGATTGGACCACCTTTCTGCACTTTATTTACTTTTTTGACTTGTTGCTCGTTACAAATTATCTTATCACAAAACTATCTGTCACCTATAATTTCAGTGCTTGCAGAGAATACCTTGCTGAAAACCGTTATCATTTCCTTCTGCTCCTGCTTGGTTTCAACACTCTTACTTATCGAAAGGACTACGATAGATCCCCTATACTTGTGGGTCATCAAGACTGTTTTCTGGCGCCATTGCCGGGGAGTGAAGCGCCTTTGGTACGTGCAATTTGGTAAGGAAAAATTTATATAGTGTGCTGAAATTTACTGTCACTTGTTACTATGGAAAGTAATCCTCTGAGGGGCTTGCTCGGGGTATCTTCACCCCGACCAGTAGAGCAAGGAGTTGCTCCTCAACCTATTGAACCTACTGAAAATGAAAATGTCTACTTTGAGATTCCTTCGGGTATGATATAAAAACTGCTAGCTAATCCTTTTGCAGGCGACGGAACAATGCATCCTGATGAGCACCTAATATATGTGGATGAAGTTTGTGGATTATTTAAGCTTGCAGGTGTGTCCGATGATGTTATTAAGAAGAAGATATTCCCTTTATCTTTGAAGGGAGATGCATTGACATGGTATGGGCTATGTGATGATATGGGATCATGGAACTACAAACGATTGAAATTGGAATTTCATCAGAAGTTTTATCCCATGCATCTTGTTCATTGTGATCGCGATTATATATATATAATTTTTGGCCTCGCGAAGGAGAAAGCATCGCTCAAGCTTGGAGGAGGCTTAAATCAATGTTATATTCGTGCCCCAATCATGAGTTTCCAAGAGAAATAATTATTCAAAATTTATATGCTCGGCTTTCCAATAACATTCGCACCATGCTTGATACTTCTTGTGCTGGCTCTTTTATGATGAAGACTATTGAATTCAAATGGGATTTATTGGAAAGAATTAAACGCAACTCTAAAGATTGGGACCTCGACGAAGGTAAGAAGTCAGGTATGACACCTAAGTTTGATTGTGTTAAATCTTTTATGGATACCGATGTTTTCCGTAAATTTAGCACTAAATATGGACTTGACTCTGGAATAGTAGCTTCTTTCTGTGAATCTTTTGCTACTCATGTTGACCTCCCTAGGGAGAAGTGGTTTAAATATCATCCTCCCATAGAAGTAAAAGTAGCTGCACCTATTAAAGTTCAAGGAAAGACTATCACTTATAATGATCCTATTGTTCCTCCTACTTATGTTGAGAAACCACATTTTCCTGTTAGGATAAAAGATCATGCTAAAGCTTCAACTATGGTTCGTAAAAGCAATATTAGAACATGTACACCTCCTGAGAAAATTAAAGTTGACCCTAATATTGCTATTGTTAAAGATCTCTTGTCTGATAATATTGATGGGCATGTTATTCATTTCTGTGATGAGACTGCTAGAATTGCTAAATCTTGTGCTCAAGATAAACATAGACCCGTGGTAGGCATGCCTATTATTTCTGTTAAAATAGTAGATCGTTGTTATCATGGCTTATGTGATATGGGTGCCAGTGCTAGTGCTATACCTCATGACTTATAGAAAGAAATTATGCATGATATTGCACCTGCTGAGATAGAAGATATTGATGTTACCATTAAGATTGCCAATAGAGACACCATATCACCCATTGGAATTGTTAGATATGTTGAAGTCTTGTGTGGGAAAACTAAATATCCTGCTAATTTTCTTGTTCTTGGTTCCCCAGAAGATAGCTTTGTGAAAAGGATGTTGTTACTATTTGTTTAGGTGATATGTCTCATGAATTTAATTTCTCTAAATTTCGTAGACAACACCATGAAGAGTAATTGCCTAGTAAAGATGAAATATTGGTCTTGCTTCTATTGACGTGCCTCCTAGAGATCCTTTAGAACAGTATTTGCTAGACCATGAAAATGATATGTTTATGAATGAAAGAAGGGAAATCGATGAAGTATTCTTTAAACAGGAACCCATCCTGAAACACAATTTGCCTGTCGAAATCCTAGGGCATCCTCCTCCACCCAAGGGTGATCTCGTGTTTGAGCTCAGACCATTACCTGATACTCTTAAATATGCTTATCTTGATGATAAAAAGATATATCCGATTATTATTAGTGCTAACCTTTCAGAGCATGAAGAAGAGAGATTATTGAAAACTCTGAAGAAGCACCGTGCTGCTATTGGATATACTCTCGATGATCTTAAGGGCATTAGTCCCACACTATGTCAACACAAAATAAATTTGGAGAAAGATGCCAAACCAGTTCGTGATCACCAATGACGGCTGAATCCTAAGATGAAAGATGTGGTAAGAAAGGAAATACTAAAGCTCCTTGAGGCAGGTATAATTTATCCCATTGCTGATAGTTAGTGGGTAAGTCCTGTCCATTGTGTCCCTAAAAAGGGAGGTATTACTATCGTTCCTAATGATAAAGATGAATTGATTCTGCAAAGAATTATTATAGGTTATAGGATGGTAATTGATTTCCGCAAATTAAATAAGGCTACTAAAAAACATCATTACCCGTTACCTTTTATTGATCAAATGCTAGAAATATTATCCAAACATACACATTTTTGCTTTCTAGATGGTTATTCTGGTTTCTCTCAAATACCTGTGTCAGCTGATGATCAATCTAAGACCACTTTTACTTGCCCGTTCGGTACTTTTGCTTATAGACGTATGCCTTTTGGTTTATGTAATGCACCTGCTACCTTTCAAAGATGCATGATGGCTATATTCTCTAACTTATGTGAAAAGATTTGTGAGGTTTTCATGGATGATTTCTCCATCTATGGATCCTCTTTTGATGATTGCTTAAGCAACCTTGATCAAGTTTTGCAGAGATGTGAAGAAACTAACCTTGTCTTGAATTGGGAGAAGTGCCACTTTATGGTTAATGAAGGTATTTTCTTGGGGCATAAAGTTTCTGAAAGAGGTATTGAAGTTGATAGAGCTAAGGTTGATGCTATTGAAAAGATGCCATGTCCCAAGGACATCAAAGGTATAAGAAGTTTCCTTGGTCACGCCAGTTTTTAAAGGAGGTTCATTAAGGACTTCTCAAAAATTTCTCGGCCTCTGACTAATTTATTAGAAAAAGATATACCATTTGTTTTTTATGATGATTGCATAGAAGCATAGAAGCATTGATCTCTGCACCTATTGTTCAGCCACCTGATTGGAATTTACCCTTTGAAATTATGCGTGATGCTAGTGATTATGTTGTAGGTGTTGTTCTAGGGCAAAGAGTTGATAAGAAATTAAATGTTATTCAATATGCTAGTAAAACTCTAGACAATGCTTAGAGAAATTATGCTACTACTGAAAAAGAATTTTTGGCAATTGTATTCACTTGTGATAAGTTCAGACCTGATATTGTTGATTCTAAAGTAACTATTCACATGGATCATGCTTCTATTAAATATCTTACGGAAAAGAAAGATGCTAAACCTAGACTTATTAGATGGGTTCTCTTGCTACAAGAATTTGATTTGCATATTATTGATAGAAAGTGAGCTGAGAACCCCGTTGCAGACAACTTGTCTAGGCTAGAGAATGTTCTTGATGACCCGCTACCTATTGATGATAGCTTTCATGATGAACAATTAAATGTCATAAATGGTTCTCGTACTGCTCCATGGAATGCTGATTATGCTAATTATATTGTTGCTAAATTTATACCACCTAGTTTCACATACCAGCAAAATAAAAAGTTTTTCTATGATTTGTGACATTACTTTAGGGATGACCCACATCTTTATAAAGAAGGAGTAGATGGCATTATTAGATTTTGTGTACCTGAGCATGAACAGGAACAGATCCTACGCAAGTGTCACTCCGAAGCTTATGGAGGACACCATGCAGGAGATAGAACTGCACATAAGGTATTCTAATCCGGTTTTTATTGGCCTACTCTCTTCAAGGATGCCCGTAAGTTTGTTGTATCTTGTGATGAATGTCAAAGAATTGGTAATATTAGTAGACGTCAAGAAATTCCTATGAATTATTCACTTGTTATTGAACCAATTTTATGTTTGGGGCTTTGATATATGGGACCTTTTCCTGCCTCCAATGGATACACACATATTTTAGTTGCTGTTGATTACGTTACTAAGTGGGTAGAGGCTATTCCAACTAGTAGTGTTGATCATAACACCTCTATTAAGATGCTTAAAGAAGTTATTTTTCCAAGGTTTGGAGTCCCTAGATATTTAATGACTGATGGTGGTTCACATTTTATTCATGGTGCTTTCCGTAAAATGCTTGCTAAATATGATGTTAATCATAGAATTGCATCTCCTTATCACCCACAGTCTAGTGGTCAAGTAGAATTTAGCAATAGAGAACTCAAATTAATTTTGCAACAAACTATTATTAGATCTTGAAAGAATTGCTCCAAGAAACCTGATGATGCATTATGGGCCTATAGAACTGCATATAAAAATCCTATGGGTATGTCTCCATACAAAATGGTTTATGCAAAAGCATGTCACTTACCTCTCGAACTATAACATAAGGCTTATTGGGCTATTAAAGAACTCAATTATGATTTCAAACTTGCCGGTGAGAAGAGGTTATTTGACATTAGCTCACTTGATGAATGGAGAACCCAAACCTATGAGAATGCCAAATTATTTAAACAAAAAGTTAAAAGATGGCATGACAAAAGCATACAAAAGCGTGAGTTTAATGTAGGTGATTATGTATTGCTATACAACTCTCGTTTAAGATTTTTTGCAGGAAAACTTCTCTCTAAATGGGAAGGTCCTTATGTTATCGAGGAGGTCTATCATTCCGGTGCCATAAAAATCAACAACTTCGAAGGCACAAATCCAAAGGTGGTGAGCGGTCAAAGAATTAAACATTTTATCTCAGGTAATCCTATAAATGTTGAAACCAATGTTATTGAAACCGTAACCCGGAGGAATACATAAGGGACACTTTCCAGAACGTTTCAGACTCCGAAAATGAATAGGTATCTGGTACGGTAAGTAAAGCGACTCCAGAAAAGTTCTAATGGCAATTTTCTTCCGTTTTGGAATATTTAGAAAAATAGAAAAATAAGAAGCAGTCCGGGAAGGACACGAGGGTGGAGGGCGCACCCTACCCCCTGGGCGCGCCCCCTA